>NC_092150.1:13961280-14261280 GCF_045791955.1 Oncorhynchus clarkii lewisi
GTCTCTGCTAAGTGTGTGATAGTTGTTCCTCTGACTATAGCGGGTCCCTGGCCTGGCAGACATAAAGGATAGACTCTGGGGGACTGGTTTATTGTTTGCAAGATAAGGGGAGAAATTGTTTCCTACAGCACAACATATCTTTTGTTTCACAGCTGCTTTTGCCATCTGCATCAAATGCAATCTTTCATAACTTTGTTGATCACATGAAACAGAACATTCAGCTGCCTGTAAGCGTTACTGTTATAGAACTGCTAACTGTTTTTTACTTATTGTTACTGAAACTAATTAATTAAGCTGACCAACAGTTCTCGAAGGTGTGGGAAAAACTGATCACATATTATTTCCACCATGACTATTGCTGACTAATCATTATACCAAAGATACTGGCAACTAATCCAAGATTTGTCATTGGTGTCTTTTCCAATGGGAGCAAATTAAGCAGTGGGCAGAACAAGCAAGGAGTTGGGCAGAGCCAAGCCCGAGCTAGCAAGATTCTGTTGGCGTGTTTTAGCATGTATTTGCATATTTCTGTTAGGGAACGCCCACTCTGAAGTGCGCGTGTGCAATAGAGCCCTACAGTGGAAGTGTCATAATACCCATAAAACCTAGCAGTGAAACAGGGAAATGGTTCCAATCGTTTGTCCACCATTCATTTTTCCCATAGGGAATTTTAGAAACACTGAAAATATGGGCTGTGTTTTGATAACCATTTAAATCTCTTTTGGACAAGTTGACTTTTATCAATATGTTCATCTCTATTGACGCTCAGATCCGAAAATGCAAATTAGCATCAAAGTAGACGTCATGTAAGACTACAAATCCCTGCAAGCTCCTACACATCATCTCTAGCTGACACCTTTGCTGACAGGTATTGTGTCAATTTAAAAGTTGCATAAGACAGTTCACAGAATTGTACATTTATTTAAATGTATTCATTACTACATTTAGCTAACATTAGATGGTTAATCCAGAGATTTTTTACCTTTGCCTCGATTCGGGAGTCATCCAGCTCATCATGGCATTTGTAGTTCTTTATGATAGCCACATTAGCAGCTAATTAGCATTTAATTTTGGGGGGGTAAATACAGGTGAATATATTGATTTAAGTCACCTTGTTCAGAGAGATTTACACGATTATCAAAATGAAACTCCAGGGTAAGTTGACATGAAACACAGACTTTATTTTAAGTGTATCTAAAATCCCCTATGGGATAAATGTAATTGTTGTAAAACGATTGGAATCCTTTCCTTGTTTGACCGCTAGGTTTTATGGATATTATGACACATACTGTGGAACTCTATAACTCAATTCGCCCTTGCACTCCTAAACTACGCAATTTCTTGAAACCTTTGCAAAGGGTGAAGTCTATAAAAGTTAGTGCACTCTGTTTGTAAAATATTCTAATTTTGGTAACAGAAAACTGTATTGAGATTGAATGTTTAATCGATGAGAATATTGGCAGAATGTAGGCAAGGTTTCATCTGGCTCCATCTTCTCCTACTTTCCGCCACTAGACTTTCTCGCATCTCGGCCACTAGACTTTCTCTCATCTCGGCCACTAGACTTTCTCTCATCTCGGCCACTAGACTTTCTCTCATCTCGGCCACTAGACTTTCTCTCATCACCGCCACTAGACTTTCTCTCATCACCGCCACTAGACTTTCTCTCATCACCGCCACTAGACTTTCTCTCATCACCGCCACTAGACTTTCTCTCATCACCGCCACTAGACTTTCTCTCATCACCGCCACTAGACTTTCTCTCATCACCGCCACTAGACTTTCTCTCATCACCGCCACTAGACTTTCTCTCATCACCGCCACTAGACTTTCTCTCATCACCGCCACTAGACTTTCTCTCATCACCGCCACTAGACTTTCTCTCATCACCGCCACTAGACTTTCTCTCATCACCGCCACTAGACTTTCTCTCATCACCGCCACTAGACTTTCTCTCATCACCGCCACTAGACTTTCTCTCATCACCGCCACTAGACTTTCTCTCATCTCGGCCACTAGACTTTCTCTCATCTCGGCCACTAGACTTTCTCTCATCTCGGCCACTAGACTTTCTCTCATCTCGGCCACTAGACTTTCTCTCATCACCGCCACTAGACTTTCTCTCATCACCGCCACTAGACTTTCTCTCATCACCGCCACTAGACTTTCTCTCATCACCGCCACTAGACTTTCTCTCATCTCGGCCACTAGACTTTCTCTCATCTCGGCCACTAGACTTTCTCTCATCTCGGCCACTAGACTTTCTCTCATCTCGGCCACTAGACTTTCTCTCATCTCGGCCACTAGACTTTCTCTCATCTCGGCCACTAGACTTTCTCTCATCTCGGCCACTAGACTTTCTCTCATCTCGGCCACTAGACTTTCTCTCATCTCGGCCACTAGACTTTCTCTCATCTCGGCCACTAGACTTTCTCTCATCTCGGCCACTAGACTTTCTCTCATCTCGGCCACTAGACTTTCTCTCATCTCGGCCACTAGACTTTCTCTCATCTCGGCCACTAGACTTTCTCTCATCTCGGCCACTAGACTTTCTCTCATCTCGGCCACTAGACTTTCTCTCATCTCGGCCACTAGACTTTCTCTCATCTCGGCCACTAGACTTTCTCCCATCTCGGCCACTAGACTTTCTCCCATCTCGGCCACTAGACTTTCTCCCATCTCGGCCACTAGACTTTCTCCCATCTCGGCCACTAGACTTTCTCCCATCTCGGCCACTAGACTTTCTCCCATCTCGGCCACTAGACTTTCTCCCATCTCGGCCACTAGACTTTCTCCCATCTCGGCCACTAGACTTTCTCCCATCTCGGCCACTAGACTTTCTCCCATCTCGGCCACTAGACTTTCTCCCATCTCGGCCACTAGACTTTCTCCCATCTCGGCCACTAGACTTTCTCCCATCTCGGCCACTAGACTTTCTCCCATCTCGGCCACTAGACTTTCTCTCATCTCGGCCACTAGACTTTCTCTCATCTCGGCCACTAGACTTTCTCCCATCTCGGCCACTAGACTTTCTCCCATCACCGCCACTAGACTTTCTGTCATCTCGGCCACTAGACTTTCTCTCATCACCGCCACTAGACTAGGTGGTGAGGGGAAGTTCTAACCGGATGCTTCAGACTTTGGTTTCCCCTGTTGTCTGTGATTCTACTTTCCCCTTTCCTTCTGGTCCAGACTGGCCCGGTCAGACTGTTTGTTCCTTACAAGAGACGCAAGAAGGAGAACGAGCAGCCGACCACTCCAGAGAAGAAGGACCTCCCCCTCCCACCGCCCAAGAACATCACACTGGCACCGGGGGCAACATGTGAGTTACACACACACACACACACACACACACACACACAAATACTCAGCTAAATGAGTCTACTAGGACAGAAGAAGAAGATGACTAATACAACTTTAAACTCACATACTCTTCAGATACCACAGACGGACGTTCTGACATCCTCCCCTTAACCTCTTGAATGAATGGAATGGAATGTTATTTGTTGACATGAAAATGTACAGACTTTAATGCTAGCATTAGATTTGGGGTGAGGTTTCCAGAATTTCTGGCCCAAAAATGAGGTCTCGTTCAGCGGGGACACCAGTTTTTCACAAGTTGGACTACTACTGAGCTAGCCATTGACAGCAACATTGTCCCAGGGGAAATAAAGCTTGTTTGAGTCTCAATCCAGCTCCCTGTTTTCTTATCACTTACCATGGTAATAGTGAGTCTGTTTCCTTTTGTTTATCTTCAGTTGCTGTGTTGAGGTAATTGATTTCTATCCTGCTCTCCACCAAAACAGACTCGTACGTCTTTTGAATTGTTTTATTACCAATATAATAGTTTCCACATTTGTTTTAGATCTACTGCATATTGGACCATATCTTTATGACATTGCATTGTTTTTGGCTGTCAATGTTCTGAGACCAGTTTTTATTTTAGATGATTCACAGCTCTATTGGCCGTATAGCCTAGTGGTTAAAGCGTTGGGCCAGTAACCGAAAGGTTGCTAGATCGAATCCCCGAGCTGACAAGGTAAAAAAAAACTGTCGTTCTGCCTCTGAACAAGGCAGTTAACCCACTGTCCCCTGTCCGTAATTGTAAATAAGAATTTGTTCTTAACTGACTTGCCTAGTTAAATAAAGGTAAAAAAAAAAAAAAAAAGTATATGTATGACATGACACAATGTATTTTGTCTTATAAAAAGTTGTTCCCAAGTCCCACTGACCCAAAACTCAAATGTTTTTATTCTGAAATCAATCAATGCGTTGTCTTTGTCTTCTTTCTGCACTCCAGTCACAGTGTCTCCGTCAGGCCAGATCACCACGTCAGGGACCCTGACCTTCGACCGGACGTCTCCCGGGGACGCCACAGCCCTTCTCTCTGAGGGCACGGCACATGGCGAGGTCTTCACCAGCACAGAAGGTACCTACAGTAGGTTACCACACCACCATCACACAGAAGGTACCTACAGTAGGTTACCACACCACCATCACACAGAAGGTACCTACAGTAGGATAGCCCTCAACCATAGTCAGGCATCCAATTCTCGAAGGTCTTCAGTTGAGAGGATATATCACAGAGTCCCTCGGATTAAACAAAGTGGTTTTGAATTAACAGCTGGATCCAAAATGCATAGCTAACTATTTCCACAAGCAAAGTGGACTCTATAGATGTATTTACCTGGTTTCCAGCGTAACATTTAACATATTGCCCTAAGAAAGCTGAACAATGGTCCTTGAGTCCTCTGCTCTGTGTGTCTGACAGACAGTGAGGGTGGACAGGGTCATGTGACCTGTGGTTGGTAGTGAGTGGTAGAATCCCTAATAGACTGGGCTCTGGCTGCCTGTCTGTGCCCGGCAGACAGCAGTCTGTATACACCCCCTATTAATCATCCTATCAGAACCCAGGGATGCCCGGGCCATGTATGTGTCCTGATTGGTTTGAGTGTGAGCGACGTGCGTTCCGTTCCTCTGTCTAGCTAACGAGCTCCTGGGGGACGCCTCCATATTAACTAAGCGCCTCTGTCAGGGATACCCGTCCGACCGACGCGCTCCACTCCCCGTGTGAAAAATGGCCACAATTACCATTTTAACCTCCCCCTTCTTTCCTCTCCCCATTGATATTCTCCTATTTATTTGCATCCCTTTCTGTCTTTCAGGCTTGCACTGTTCTGTCCTCTCTTAAAGAACTGCAGTTTGCTCTCCGTGGTCTATACTGGATTGTAAACCATTTTGTGCAGAATGGCTGGCGTTTGCTGCTCAGTCACTCTACATTAAGAAGAGGGACTGACCCACGCACTCATCCACCCTCCCTGTGAGCCAGACAGGTATCCAGCAGAGTACTCAGCCAGCCGTAATGGTGTGAGCCGCATCCTCTGTGTGACTGCTGCTAATGTTAAGGTTAATGACGATCTCTGGGCTTAATTAGCCATCTGATTGGTGGTTCAGAGCAGAGCACGGCCCTGACTAGCGTGGGTTGGTTGGCTAGCCAGTAATTCCCTTTCCTGTCCAGTAATGAACTTCTCTAGTTATTTAGTGAACTCTGTGTCAGTGGTGGTTCTTCAGGATGGCAGAGAGAGAGTAGGCCCTCTTGTGAAGCGACTGATGCGAAGCGTTGAATGGTAATGCTGTTATGTCCTTGATAGCTGCCTGGCAGCGACGAAACGACACGCTGCTCTATGAGGATGGTGGAAGATGTGGTTGTGAACACAGACGTCTCAAAAGATGGCGCTGGATGACGTTTCTCTGTTTTGATATTATTGTATAGATTTGTGATGGTGATCCTGCTGTGCTGTGTTGAGTCCATGTCCCAAGTCTCTCTAACATCCCTCCTGTACTTTGTTCCTTCTTTGGTAGTGAACTTATACAGTAGGTCATACCGCTACCCCCTATGTGGTACTTTTAGAATGAGATCATTGGCCAGAAGGGGAGGAGACTTGTATGGAAAGATATTAGAAGTACTTTGTTTTAATCTTGAGTTGTAGTCCCAGTTTCTTAACACTCTCCTCCATCTCCTACCTGCTCATGCGTCCTCCAGAAGCCTTTCTTCCTCCCTGCATCGTGCAGATCCTGGTCGCCCGAGGATGACGGTTGTCAGCAGAATCTGCCTCCGACCGATGCCCCATCCTAATTTAGAGTGCTGCACTGACGTACTGTCATGATCCCCTTTCTCTCTACATAGGCTCTCACACACACCCACACACACACCTCTCATCACACTCTCTTCCCATCGCTCTCTCTTTGTTCCCATCTCGCTCTCTCTCTCTCTGTTCCTCTCTCTCTCTCTCTGTTCCTCTCTCTCTCTCTCTTTTCCTCTCTCTCTCTCTTTTCCTCTCTCTCTCTCTCTCTGTTCCCCTCTCTCTCTCTCTCTCTCTGTTCCCCCCTCTCTCTCTCTCTGTTCCCCCCTCTCTCTCTCTCTGTTCCCCCCTCTCTCTCTCTCTGTTCCCCCCTCTCTCTGTTCCCCCCTCTCTCTCTCTCTGTTCCCCCCTCTCTCTGTTCCCCCCTCTCTCTCTCTCTGTCCCCCCCCCTCTCTCTCTCTGTTCCCCCCTCTCTCTCTCTCTGTTCCCCCCTCTCTCTCTCTCTGTTCCCCCCTCTCTCTCTTTCTGTTCCCCTCTCTCTCTCTCTCTGTTCCCCTCTCTCTCTCTCTCTGTTCCCCTCTCTCTCTCTCTCTCTGTTCCCCCCTCTCTCTCTGTTCCCCCCTCTCTCTCTGTTCCCCCCTCTCTCTCTGTTCCCCCCTCTCTCTCTGTTCCCCCTCTCTCTCTCTGTTCCCCCCTCTCTCTGTTCCCGTCTCTCTCTCTCTCTCTGTTCCCGTCTCTCTCTCTCTCTCTCTGTTCGTCTCTCTCTCTCTCTCTCTGTTCCCCTCTCCCTCTCTCTCTCTCTGTTCCCCTCTCTCTCTCTCTCTCTGTTCCCCTCTCTCTCTCTCTCTCTGTTCCCCTCTCTCTCTCTCTCTCTGTTCCCTCTCTCTCTCTCTCTCTCTGTTCCCCTCTCTCTCTCTCTCTCTCTGTTCCCCTCTCTCTCTCTCTCTCTGTTCCCCTCTCTCTCTCTCTCTCTCTCTGTTCCCCCCTCTCTCTCTCTCTGTTCCCCCCTCTCTCTCTCTCTCTCTCTGTTCCCCCCTCTCTCTCTCTCTCTCTGTTCCCCTCTCTCTCTCTGTTCCCCTCTCTCTCTCTGTTCCCCTCTCTCTCTCTCTCTCTCTCTCTCTCTGTTCCCCTCTCTCTCTCTGTTCCCCTCTCTCTCTGTTCCCCTCTCTCTCTCTCTCTCTCTCTGTTCCCCCTCTCTCTCTCTCTCTCTCTGTTCCCCCCTCTCTCTCTCTCTCTCTCTGTTCCCCCCTCTCTCTCTCTCTCTCTCTCTGTTCCCCTCTCTCTCTCTGTTCCCCTCTCTCTCTCTGTTCCCCTCTCTCTCTCTCTCTCTCTCTCTGTTCCCCTCTCTCTCTCTGTTCCCCTCTCTCTCTCTGTTCCCCTCTCTCTCTGTTCCCCTCTCTCTCTCTCTCTGTTCCCCCTCTCTCTCTCTCTGTTCCCCTCTCTCTCTCTCTGTTCCCCTCTCTCTCTCTCTCTGTTCCCCTCTCTCTCTCTCTCTGTTCCCCTCTCTCTCTCTCTGTTCCCCTCTCTCTCTCTCTCTGTTCCCCTCTCTCTCTCTCTCTCTCTGTTCCCCTCTCTCTCTCTCTCTCTCTGTTCCCCTCTCTCTCTCTCTCTCTGTTCCCCTCTCTCTCTCTCTCTCTCTGTTCCCCTCTCTCTCTCTCTCTCTGTTCCCCTCTCTCTCTTTCTCTCTGTTCCCCTCTCTCTCTCTCTCTCTGTTCCCCTCTCTCTCTCTCTCTGTTCCCCTCTCTCTCTCTCTCTCTGTTCCCCCCTCTCTCTCTCTCTCTGTTCCTCTCTCTCTGTTCCCCTCGCTCTCTCTCTCTCTCTCTCTGTTCCCCTCGCTCGCTCTCTCTCTCTCTCTCTCTCTCTCTCTCTCTCTCTCTCTCTCTGTTCCCCTCGCTCTCGCTCTCTCTCTCTCTGTTCCCCTCGCTCTCTCTCTCTCTCTCTCTCTCTCTCTCTCTCTCTCTCTCTCTCTCTGTTCCCCTCGCTCTCTCTCTCTCTCTCTCTCTCTCTCTCTCTCTCTCTGTTCCCCTCGCTCTCTCTCTCTCTCTCTCTCTCTCTCTGTTCCCCTCGCTCGCTCTCTCTCTCTCTCTCTCTCTGTTCCCCTCGCTCGCTCTCTCTCTCTCTCTCTCTCTGTTCCCCTCGCTCGCTCTCTCTCTCTCTCTCTCTCTGTTCCCCTCGCTCTCTCTCTCTCTCTCTCTGTTCCCCTCGCTCTCTCTCTCTCTCTCTCTCTCTCTCTCTCTCTCTCTCTCTCTGTTCCCCTCGCTCTCTCTCTCTCTCTCTCTCTCTCTCTCTCTCTCTCTCTCTCTCTGTTCCCCTCGCTCTCTCTCTCTCTCTCTGTTCCCCTCGCTCTCTCTCTCTCTCTCTCTCTCTCTCTCTCTGTTCCCCTCGCTCTCTCTCTCTCTCTCTCTGTTCCCCTCGCTCTCTCTCTCTCTCTCTCTCTCTCTCTGTTCCCCTCGCTCTCTCTCTCTCTCTCTCTCTCTCTCTCTCTCTCTCTCTCTCTCTCTCTCTCTGTTCCCCTCGCTCTCTCTCTCTCTCTCTCTCTCTCTCTCTCTCTCTGTTCCCCTCGCTCTCTCTCTCTCTCTCTCTCTCTCTCTCTCTGTCCCCCTCGCTCTCTCTCTCTCTCTCTCTCTCTCTGTTCCCCTCGCTCTCTCTCTCTCTCTCTCTCTCTCTCTCTCTGTTCCCCTCGCTCTCTCTCTCTCTCTCTCTCTCTCTCTCTCTGTTCCCCTCGCTCTCTCTCGCTCTCTCTCTCTCTCTCTCTGTTCCCCTCGCTCTCTCTCTCTCTCTCTCTCTCTCTCTCTCTCTCTCTCTCTCTCTCTCTCTCTCTCTCTGTTCCCCTCGCTCTCTCTCTCTCTCTCTCTCTCTCTCTCTCTCTCTGTTCCCCTCGCTCTCTCTCTCTCTCTCTCTCTCTCTGTTCCCCTCGCTCTCTCTCTCTCTCTCTCTCTCTCTGTTCCCCTCGCGCTCTCTCTCTCTCTGTTCCCCTCGCTCTCTCTCTCTCTCTCTCTCTCTGTTCCCCTCTCTCGCTCTCTCTCGCTCTCTCTCTCTCTCTCTCTGTTCCCCTCGCTCTCTCTCTCTCTCTCTCTCTCTCTGTTCCCCTCGCTCTCTCTCTCTCTCTCTCTCTCTCTCTCTCTCTCTCTCTCTCTCTCTCTCTCTCTCTCTCTCTCTCTCTCTCTGTTCCCCTCGCTCTCTCTCTGTTCCCATCGCGCTCTCTCTCTCTCTCTCTCTCTCTCTGTGTGTTCCCATCGCGCTCTCTCTGTGTTCCCATCGCGCTCTCTCTCTCTCTCTCTCTCTCTGTTCCCATATTTCTCTCTCTCGCTCTCTCACTCACTCACCCATTCACCAGGAAACATTCACACAATTAAGCCCTCGGCAAAGATGGATGCCTGGTTATTTTAGGAGCCGCCTAGTGAAGAGACAGGTAGCCCATCACCATAGTTGATGGTTGATGGTTGAGTGCACCAATAGTTGATAGTGCACCAATAGTTGATAGTGCACCAGGATGTTTCTGGGATTTAGTGTTTGTGTTTTCACCCCAGTTATTAAACAACTACAGGACTGGCAGAATCCTTTTTTCCTTTAACGCATCTGACGAGCCCGACACAAATGATTTTTCTTCTCTCTCGGGAACAGGCCCAGATCCCTGGGATTTGTGTGAGGAGGAGACAAAAAAGGGGCCAGAGGGCAGGCTGCCTTCTGAGAATTCATAGGCGATTGAATAATCCTCCACTTCCTTACATTCTGCTAGCAAACGTGCAGTCTTTGGAGAATAAAATACCTACGTGGAAGATTAAACTACCAACAGGACATTCAAAACTGTAATATCTGATGCTTCATGGAGTCGTGGCTGAACGACGACACTACCAACATACAGCTGGCTGGTTATACGCTGTACCGGCAGGATAGAACAGCGGCGTCTGGTAACACAAGGGGCTGCGGACTATGTATTTTTGTAAATAACATCTGGTGCAAGATATCTAAGGAAGTCTCGAGCTATTGCTCGCCTGAGGTAGAGTATCTCATGATAAGCTATCACACTATCTACCTAGAGTTTTGATCTGTATTTTTCATAGCCGTTTACATACCAACACAGTCAGAGGCTGGCACTAAGACAGCATTGAATGAGCTGTATTCCCCCATAAGCAAACAAGAAAACGCTCATCCAGAGTCGGCGCTCCTACTAGCCGGGGACTTTAATGCAGGGAAACTTAAATCCGATTGATCAAATTTCTATCAGCATGTTAAATGTGCAACCAGAGGGGAAACAACTCTGGACTACCTTTACTCCACACACAGAGAAGCATACAAAGCTCTCCCTCGCCCTCCATTTGGCAAATCTGGCCATAATTATATCCTCCTGATTCCTGCCTACAACCAAAAATTAAAACAGGAAGCACCAGTGACTAGATCAATAAAAAAGTGGTCAGATGAAGCAGATGCTAAGCTACAGGACTGTTTTGCTAGCACAGAGTGGAATATGTTCCGGGATTCCTCCAATGGCATTGGAGTACACCATATCAGTCATTGGCTTCATCAATAAGTGCATCAATGACGTCGTCCCCACAGTGACCGTACAACCAGAAGCCATGGATTGCAGGCAACATCCACACTGAGCTAAAGGCTAGAGCTGCCGCTTTCAAAGAGCGCGACTCTAATCCGGAAGCTTATAAGAAATCCCGCTATGCCATCCGGCGATCCATCAAACAGGCAAACCGTCAATACAGGTCTAAGATCGAATCGTACTACACCGGCTCGTCAGATGTGGCAGGGCTTGAAAACTATTACAGACTAGGAAGGGAAGCACAGCCGAGAGCTGCCTAGTGACACGAGCCTACCAGACGAGCTAAACTACTTCTATGCTCGCTTCGAGGCAAATAACACTGAAACATGCATGAGAGCACAAGCTGTGTGATCACGCCCTCTGCAGTCGATGTGAGTAAGACTTTAAAAACAGGTCAACATTCACAAGGCCGCAGGGCCAGGCGGACTTCCAGGACGTGTACTGCGAGCATGCGCTGACCAACTGGCAAGTGTCTTCACTGACATTTTCAACCTTTCCCTGTCCAAGTCTGTAATACCAACTATGTTTCAAGCAGACCACCATAGTGCCTGTGCCCAAGAAAACTAAGGTAACCTGCCAAAATGACTACCGACCCGTAGAACTCACGTCTGTAGCCATGGTGCTTTAAAAGGCTGGTTATGGCTCAAATCAACACCGTCATCAGGTTGAGAGCTTCAAGTTCCTTGGTGTCCACATCACCAATAAACTAACATGGTCCAAGCACACCAAGGCAGTTGTGAAGAGGGTACGATAAAACCTATTCCCCCTCAGGAGACTGAAAATATTTGGCATGGGTCCTCAGATCCTCAGAAGGTTCTACAGCTGCACCATCAAGAGCATCGCTGCCTGGTTGCATCGCTGCCTGGTATGGCAACTGCTCGACTTCCGACCGCAAGGCACTACAGAGGGTAGTGCGAACGGCCCAGGTCCTGCCATCCAGGACCTCTATACCAGGCTGTGTCAGAGGAAGGCCCAGAAAATTGTCAAAGACTCTAGCCACCCTAGTCATAGACTGTTCTCTCAGCTACCGCACGGCAAGCAGTACCGGAGCGCCAAGTCTAGTTCCAAAAGGCTTCTAAACCGCTTTTACCCCCCCAGCCATAAGACTCCTGAACATCCAGTCAAATGGCTACCCACAGTATTTTCATTGCCCCCCCCCCTCTCTTTACATCACTGCTACTCTCGGTTGTCATCTATGCATAGTCACTTTAATAACTCTACCTACATGTACATACTACCTCAACTAACCGGTGCCCCCGCACATTTACTCTGTATCGGTACCCCCTGTACAGTGGGGCAAAAAAGTATTTAGTCAGCCACCAATTGTACAAGTTCTCCCACTTAAATAGATGAGAGAGGCCTGTAATTTTCATCATAGGTACACTTCAACTGTGACATTGTAGGATTTTTTATGAATTTATTTGCAAATGATGGTGGAAAATAAGTGTATTTACTTTGCAAGTTCAATTAATAAACTCTAAAATAATTATTTCATTATGCATTTAATGTAAAAAAAATCGTAATTGAAAACGTATTCTTTTTTTAATAAGCGAAACCGAAACGACCTCAAAAAGCTCAACAATAGTACACCTTTGTTTAGTACTGTGAGAAGCCAAAAGCATATAGACCAAAGCACTCTGTGCCTGCCTGATGTCTTTGTTTAGTGGATATACCAGGGCTCTCCAACCCTGTTCCTGGAGAGATACCCTCCAGTAGGTTTTCAATCCAACCCCAGCTGGAACTAACCTGAGTCAGTTGATCAACCAGCTAATTATTAGAATCAGGTGTACTAGATTAGGGTTGGAATAGGAACAGAGTTGGAGAATCCTGGTATAGACTGATGCACTCTCGGTCTGCTTGGCATGCTGTCTTTTTGTTTTCTTTGTTGTTCTCTCTGGCCAACTAGTTAGGATTGCACTGTACTGTCTGTTCTAGAGTCCTCTTCTCAACCCCTGATGCATCTGTCTTTTCAAGTGAACAATGAGGAACTAAGTTTGTTGAGGGAATTATTTCTCTCCTCTCCTAGGAGTGTTTTTGACTTTTATTCCCTCTGCAGTGGATGTTATGGGGCATTGTGCACCTCCAGGACATTGATCCTCTAATCAAGGCTTTACAGGTGGAGATCACAGGTGTCACTCTTCTCAGGAGTCTCTCTCTAGCCGTCCCTCTCTTTTTCTCTTTAGCTCTTGAATTCTCGCACACTCACTCTCTCTCACTTTCTCTCTCCTCTTCCTCTCACACTTTCTCTCTCCTTCTCTTCCTCTCACTCTCTCTGTCTCGCTTTCTCTTTGCTCTCATTCTGTATCTTTTTCTCTGACTTCCACATTTCTCTCTGTTTCCTTCACTTTCTTTCTCTTCCATATATTTATCTTGTCTCATCCCCAACTTTTTATAGCTCATTTTCCTATTTTTATCTCGCTCTCTTGTTTGCTCTCTCTCTCTCTCTCTCTCTTGCTTTCTTTCTCTCAGCATCCTTATATAATTCTGTATTACGATGCCCCAACACAAACAGGCCGTCCATCAACACAGCCGGAGTGATTGTCTCAGTGCTCTGGAAACTGCATACAATCAGTCTGTTTGCAAATATAGCCTTTTGTCTGTAGCCGTGCTGTGTGCAAGTGCATTGATGTACTCCCTGCAGATCTTTTACTCAAGCGTACACACACACCCGCATGCATGTCTACACACACCAGTGGCGGTCGGTGCCTTTTAAGATGAGGTCTATTTATTTATTTGTGTATATATATGTATATTTAAAAAAAAAAATAATATGAGCAAGGTCCTATTTCTATTACAACATATTGGATTACTGTCATTCATTTTCCATTCACCCAGTTCAATGTGACAGGTTAAGGCTACTTAAATTATCCCAATACTCATCATGAGGTTGCTACAGCCTATAAATTAAAGTTTACACAGTACGTGCACACAAGTCAAGATAAAAATTTGAGGTGACAGTGACACATGGACAGACAGTGACACATTCAATATCGCCTTGCACACTCTTGCCTGCATCTAGCTGATCTAGGGTGTAATCATTAGTCCAACAGTTGCAAGCGTTTCTATTGGAACAAATTCAGGTATGTTTATACCCGTTTTGTTCTGTTTGCTTCCGCTTAAGAAAAGTTTTTCAACAGAGTTGGCGGAATGAATACACCCCTAATCATATGCAAGCAGTTCACTTATATAGAAACATACAAACAGCTCGTTGTATTCCTTCTCGCATCTACACGCTCTCCTCCTCTCACCTTTTCCTGCACAACACATCAGCTTTTTGTGACCAGGCCAAAAAATCTTTCCAAGCCATACCTTCATATCATAACTGCTATACACAGCCTACATCGGTGTCACCATATTAGCTAAAGTAACATCATAGTCAACATAGCTAATAGAACTAACACGTTAGTAAACCTGTTACAATCATGCAGTACAGTCAGTAAGCAGTTTAACAGTTACTCCTGCGGCTCCGGTGGCAATAATTTAGTAAAACCAAAAGCTTACCTTGACTTGAAAGAGTTCCAGTGTTTTGATAATCATAGCCAGCTAGCTAACATAGCATCCCCCTGTTTGAGCCAGGTGTTTGAGTAGGCTAAACTAGAAAGCTGCATTTGCTAGATAAGTGAGAAGAGAAAAAATTCGGAAATATCTCTCTTTCTCCACCTTCATTTTTGAAGAAATTAATTTGTTAGCTGTAGCATATGCTTTCAGTACTAGGTACATGTCAGTTCATGCTGCAAGAGCTCTGATAGATTGGAGGATGTCCTCTGGAAGTAGTCATAATTACTGTGTAAGTCTATGGAAAGGGTTGAAAACGGAGCCTCCTAGGCTTTATATTGAAGTCAATGTACTCGGAGGAGAACGGAAGTTGGCTGTCCTCCAGCAACACCATGGTGCTACTCTACAGAGTGCTGCTGAGTCTACTGTAGACCTTCATGGCTAAACAATTTGTTTGAATTATTTGTTGAAGTGAATATATTTAGTATAGTTTTATCTAAAAATTATAACTTTTTAAATGTTTCGCTTTGAAAAATAAATGAAATTCACTGAGGAGGATGGTCCTCCCCTTCACCACACACACCTTGTTTGATAGGTGGAAGATGTTAGCCGTTTGAAGGGGAAAAACCTTGTTTTGAATGAACAATCACAAGCTTGCATCACACCTGGTGATGTGATATGATGGGACTGGTCATTGTTGATTATATTTCCTTGCTCAAATGAATGTCCTCTTTTCCACCCCATGCTTTGTATATAGAGTGCATTCAGAAAGTATTCAGACCCCTTGACTTTTTCCACATTTTGTTACATTACAGCCTTATTCTAAAATGGTTTAAATGAAATGTTTTCCTCATCAATCAACACACAATACCTCATAATGACAAAGCAAAAAGTTTTTTAGAAATGTTTGCACGTTTATTAAACAGATACCTTATTTACAGATGAATTCAGACCCTTTGCTATGAGACTCAAAATTGAGCTCTGGTGCATCCTGTTTCCATTGATCATCCTTGAGATTTTTCTACAACTTGGAGTCCACCTGTGATCAATTCAATTGATTGGACATAATTTGGAAAGGCACACACCTGTCTATATAAGGTCCAACAGTTGACAGTGCATGTCAGCAAAAACCAAGCCATGAGGTTGAAGGAATTGTCCTTAGATCTCAAGAGTCAGGATTGTGTTGAGGCACAGATCTGGGGAAGGGTACCAAAAAATGGGCCTTGGTTAGGGAGTTGACCTAGAACCTGATGGTCACTCTGACCGAGCTCTAGAAGGTCAGCCATCTCTGCAGCACTCCATCAATCAGGCCTTTATTGTAGAGTGGCCAAATGGAAGCCACTCCTCAGTAAAAGGCACATGACTGCCTGCTTGGCGTTTGGCAAAAAGCACCTGAAAGACTCTCAGACCATGACAAACGAGATTATCGAGTCTGATGAAACCAAGATTAAACTATTTGGCCTGAATGCCAAGCGTCACATCTGGAGGAAACCTGGCACTATTCCTACTATTCCCCCCTCATCAATCTACACACAATACTCCAAAATGACAAAGCAACAACAGGGTTTTAGAAATTTTGCAAATGTATAAATAAAATAAAAAATCACATTTGCATAAGTATTCAGACTTTACTCAGTACTTTGTTGAAGCACCTTTGACAGGGATTACAGCCTTGAGTCTTCTTGGGTATGACGCTACAAGCTTCGCACACCTGTATTTAGGGAGTTTCTCTCATTCTTCTCTGCAGAATCTCTTGAGCTCTTTCAGGTTGGATGGGGAGCGTATGACTGCATGCAGGGTGCGTGTTCGTGTGTGTCTTGAGCCTCATCTCATGCTGTGTGTGTGTGTGTGTGTTAGGGCTCCTGTGATGTATGTGATGACGCTTGTCGCTCTCTGTCCTTCCATCTCCCTCTCTCCCACCCGAGTAGATGGAGCTTCTTTGTTTAGACTGTTGTTGCTCTTTGTCTGTTCTGCTGTGCTCTCTGGTACAGTTGGAGGAAGATGAAAGCCCACTAGTGATTTATCTCTCCAACGCTGTGCTGCTTGGTGGAACCCTATGATTATTAAACCTTTCCCTGAGCCACAGCCACAGACCAGTGGAGGCTCCTCAGAGGAGGAAGGGGAGGGCTATCCTCCTCAGTGAATTTCATAAAAAATGGTAAAACATTAAAGTTAACCTTTTTAGATAAAACTAAACTAAATATAATCACGTGTCACCAAATACTTGTTATTTTGCAAAGAAGGTCTACAGTTGCCTCAAAAGCACTCTAGGGTAGCACATGGTGTAGCCGGAGGACATCTAGCTTCCATTCTCCTCTGGGTACATTGACTTCAATTCAAAACCTAGGAGGCTCATGGTTCTCGCCACCTTCCATAGTAATTATGACAACTTCTGGAGGATGTCCTCCAACCTGGAGGATGTCCTCCAAGCTCTTGCAGCATGAACTGACATTTTGTCCACCCAATCACAGGATCAGATAATTAATCTAGTACTAAAAGCATAAGCTACAGCTAGATAGCACTGCAGTGCATAAAATGTGGTCAGTAGTTGACTCAAAGAGAGAGACAATAGTTTTAACAGATTAATTTATTCCAAAATGAAAGAGACGCAAGAGTATTTTTTTCAGGGTCACTTACTTAGCTAGTAAATGCAGCTAGCTAGTTTAGCCTACTGAAACACCTCAAAGAGAGGGATGCTATGTTAGCTAGCTGGCTATATTTTTCCAACACAACACTGGAACAGTCAAGGTAAGCTTTTGGTTTTACAAATGTATTGCCACCGGGGCCCACCGGTGTAACTCTTACTGACTGTACACTGTAACCTTACTGCTTGATTCTATCGGGTTTACTAACATGTTTTTAAAAAATGTATCCTTTATTTAACTAGGTAAGTCAGTTAAAAACAAATTCTTATTTACATTGACGGCCTACACCGACCAAACCCGGATGACGCTAGGCCAATTGTGCGCCGACCTATGGGAATCCCAATCACGGCCGGATGTGATACAGCCTGGATTCAAACCAGGGTGTCTGTAGTGATACCTCAAACACTTGGGAGCCCCGAGTGGCGCAGCGTTAGTTCTATTAGCTATACTAACTATGATGTTACTTTAGCTAATATGGTGTAGGCGATGTAGGCTATTGTTAGCGGTTTTCTTGGAAAGGTTTTTTCGGCTGGTCACATACAGCTGATGTGTTGTGCACTTAAGTCCAAAAGCGAAGGGAAGAGGTGAGAGGAGGAAAGCGCATAGACGCGAGAAGGAATACAACGTGGCTGCTATGAAAGTGAACTGTGTTTAAGTGTGAACAGGGGTGTATTCATTCTGCCAATTCTGTTGAAAAACAAAGGGAACAAAACAGGGATAAACGTACCTGAATTTATCCAATAGAAACTTTGCAACTGTTGTAATTGTCTCTCGACTTGTCTGCACCTACGTTGTAAATGTTCATTCATATGCTAGGTTGTAGCAACCTCATGAGTATAGGGAACATTTGAGTATCATGAAGTAGTCTAAACCTGTCGCTGTTACATTGAACTGGGTGAATGGAATATGAATGACAGTCATCCAATATGCTGTAATAGAAATAAGGACATGCTCATGAATATTTTTTTTGTCCTCATGTTAAAAGACACTGACTGCCACTGCCACAGACGTATCTCTCCTCCTCCATGATGCTTGGACAGTGGGTGGGGCACGCAGGCTTATCTGGCCTAATTTTCTCCCTCGTTCCACCCACGTTTCCCCCCCTTTTCCAGTCTTATTTTGGAAGCATAAAATAAGGAGTCATGTCAGAAGTTACTAGGTGTGGGGGTGATCGAGGTTTGAGGAAGGGCAGCTATTGTTGGGGTTGACATCATTTCAGAAGGTAGTTTTTGCCCTGATTCTTTTATTTTTTTCTGGTTTACATATTAATTGGACGACCTAACATTCTTATCAATCGCTATTATCAACAAATACACATTTAAATGCATATATTTGTTTTCTGTCAAACAATGTATTGATTGTTTGTATGAATACCAATGCCCTTATTGAAAGTATATTGGTTCATAATCCATATTCTACATTCCTTGCCTCAAATAATTAAGAAATGATTATTGAATACTCTCATTGTACGTTTGGAATGGAAAGGTTTAATCTAACCCCTCCCTACAGTGTTGACAGCGCTACCGGCACTGGCCATGGCCCCCCAGGCCAAGGTGGAGTCTCCATCCTCATCCCCGGGGCTGGTGAACGGCGGGATGGAGGTGTCTGGGGTCAGGGAGGGCCAGAGGACATGGCTTTACCTGGAGGAGACGGCCAACAGCCTGCTGAGCACGGTGCAGCAGCTCAAGGCACTGATCGACCAGGCCAAGCAGGCCTGCCACTGCCAGGCAGGCCATGATGCCTTCAGCCAGGACAAGATCCACGGCAGCAGGAAAGAGGTGAGGGGACTGGAGGAGACCCTGGTGGTTAGTCCAGGGTCATGGTCATTATGGCACAATGTAGTGAAAAGTTTTCGCACTGTAGCATTTTCTTCTGTTTTGTGTCTATTGAACATGACCATGGGGAAATGCTGGGTGTCTTGAGGTGTTTAAAAAAATATATATATAGTTTGACTTCTATTTGCGGTCTTCCCTCCTGCAGTGTACACTCACCCAGCCCTTCCAGAGTCAGATATCATTCCAGCACCCAGATGACCCAGAGGGGAAGAGAGGCTCAGAAATTACAGAGATCATCATCAAGGTACACGGAGAGACCTCTTACTCTCTTTCTCTCATTTTCCCTTTCTCTCTCTCTCTCTTTCTCTCTTTCTTTTTCTCTTGGCTGTGTTCCATTCAGTCCATTAAAGAGAAAATACTATTTTATCCAGGTCTCCCCTTGAAGGATAAAACTGTCAGAGCTGGTTGAAATATCATGCCTGCTACTTCACACACATAAACAATATAGATACGAGAGAAACAAACAACCTTGAAGCTACATGACTTATCCCACCTGATAGCATTTGTTAGATAGAATGGGGGAAAGGGAAATGTAACCCTGGTATCATATCAACAAAAAAGCCAGCGGTGACATTTTGTGCCTCTTGGTTCCCCTGGAGAAGCAAACCTCTTCTATCATGCTAAGTATGACCTGCGTTATCTGATTTCCAGTTCATTTTCAAATCAATTCTATCCCTTTTTTAGATTGTAATTCGATTCCATTCTGTGACTTTCTCTCCCACAGCAAATGTGCGTGAACTGTGGACGGGAGGCCATGAGCCAATGCACGGGATGCCACAAGGTCAACTACTGTTCCACCTTCTGTCAGAGAAAGGTAAGACTTAACCCTCTACAGACCGTGTCACTGAACTAAGTTGTCAGGGGTCGTGTCAGCTCGGCTTCATTTCGCCTAGCGTTCTGCAGGGCATAAAAGGTCTCTTAGGACCCATGAACATGTCATCAAGTCTGTTGATTGGATCACAGCCCACCACCCTCCCCACTACTGATCCCTCGTTAGTGGTGGGGGTGTGATTCAATCTAACAGCCTACTCTTAGGAACCAAAAACAGGCAAAATGAGGGAAAAACATTACATCCTGAAATTGTGTCGAGATTGAATCGCCCCCTCAACTCACCCACCACTGACCACTTGTCTCAGTCCTTTAGTCTGCCTTATTCTTATTGCAGGACTGGAAGGAGCACCAGCACAACTGCTGCCAGACCAGTGGGGCTGTGGTTGTCCAGGAGGAGGTGCCCATGTCAACCATAGACATGGACAAAGTCAAGGTCTAGCAGGTATAGACACTGAAAACAGATTCTGTAAAAACAGCAAAGTCCTCCTTTCAATACCTTGGAGACTTGAGCATGGCCTCTCATTCAGAACTCAGCCAGCTGGAATTTAAGTGCTGCTGCTGCTCTTTTGAATACATCAAAGATAGTTGTTAGACTTTGTCATGTCCCTAGAGCATGCATTTGATGATAGCTGGGATTTATTTTACACCAAACAGAGGTTTTGCAGTATGCTATTACATTGTCTCCTGTCTGAAGAAATAAATGTGAAGATTTTGACTCCTGAAAACACAACATTACAACCCGGGACCTCTGTCAATGTGTTTCCTCTAACAAATGCAGCTCCGAGGCCTGTGTGCTTCAGATGATCAAGTATTTGAAGAGTAGTGATTGCTTCCCTCAACCCACACTGGTGTCTAGATTTGTAAATGTATCGATTACTGAATGACTGTACGTTTCAAATGTAGTCCACTACCAGGGTTTAAAAACACAGAATGCCTGTTGCCGAAAAAAGACTTGCTCTAACAATACATTTATTTTATTTAACATGTTTTATGTATTACATTGGCTCTGTCCTACGTTGAATGGAGCAGGACAGGCTGGTAAACAACAGTAGGTTGGTTATACACTGCTCAAAAAAATAAAGGGAACACTTAAACAACACAATGTAACTCCAAGTCGATCACACTTCTGTGAAATCAAACTGTCCACTTAGGAAACAACACTGATTGACAATAAATGTCACATGCTGTTGTGCAAATGGAATAGACAACAGGTGGAAATTATAGGCAATTAGCAAGACACCCCCAATGAAGGAATGGTTCTGCAGGTGGTGACCACAGACCACTTCTCAGTTCCTATGCTTCCTGGCTGATGTTTTGGTCACTTTTGAATGCTGGCGGTGCTTTCACTCTAGTGGTAGCATGAGACGGATTCTACAACCCACACAAGTGGCTCAGGTAGTGCAGCTCATCCAGGATGGAACATCAATGTGAGCTGTGGAAAGAAGGTTTGCTGTGTCTGTCAGCATAGTGTCCAGAGCATGGAGGCGCTACCAGGAGACAGGCCAGTACATCAGGAGACGTGGAGGAGGCCGTAGGAGGGCAACAACCCAGCAGCAGGACCGCTACCTCCGCCTTTGTGCAAGGAGGAGCAGGAGGAGCACTGCCGGAGCCCTGCAAAATGACCTCCAGCAGGCCACAAATGTGCATGTGTCTGCTCAAACGGTCAGAAACAGACTCCATGAGGGTGGTATGAGGGCCTGACGTCCACAGGTGGGGGTTGTGCTTACAGCCCAACACCGTGCAGGACGTTTGGCATTTGCCAGAGAACATAAAGATTGGCAAATTCGCCACTGGTGCCCTGTGCTCTTCACAGATGAAAGCAGGTTCACTCTGAGTACATGTGACAGATGTGACAGTCTGGAGACGCCGTGGAGAACGTTCTGCTGCCTGCAACATCCTCCAGCATGACCGGTTTGGCAGTGGGTCAGTCATGGTGTGGGGTGGCATTTCTTTGGGGAACCGCACAGCCCTCCATGTGCTCGCCAGAGGTAGCCTGACTGCCATTAGGTACCGAGATGAGATCCTCAGACCCCTTGTGAGACCATATGCTGGTGCGGTTGGCCCTGGGTTCCTCCTAATGCAAGACCATGCTAGACCTCATGTGGCTGGAGTGTGTCAGCAGTTCCTGCAAGAGGAAGGCATTGATGCTATGGACTGGCCCGCCCGTTCCCCAGACCTGAATCCAATTGAGCACATCTGGGACATCATGTCTCGCTCCATCCACCCATCCATCCACGTTGCACCACAGACTGTCCAGGAGTTAGCGGATGCTTTAGTCCAGGTCTGGGAGGAGATCCCTCAGGAGACCATCCGCCACCTCATCAGGCGCATGCCCAGGCGTTGTAGGGAGGTCATACAGGCACGTGGAGGCCACACACACTACTGAGCCTCATTTTGACTTGTTTTAAGGACATTACATCAAAGTTGGATCAGCCTGTAGTGTGGTATTCCACTTTAATTTTGTGTGACTCCAAATCCAGACCTCCACGGGTTGATAAATTTGATTTCCATTGATAATTTTTGTGTGATTTTGTTTTCAGCACATTCAACTATGTAAAGAAAAAAGTATTTAAGAATATTTAATTCATTCAGATCTAGGATGTGTTATTTTAGTGTTCCCTTTATTTTTTTTGAGGAGTGTATATAAAACACACAATGACAAATCAATGACCTTGTTGATTGTCCTCTTGCTTGTTCCCAATGACTGCCTGCTGTGAGAGATTACGGGATGTAATGACCTAAATAATTCTGCAAAGTCACATTGATTTCACACGGCTTGTCATTTTAACATATTTTCTATGTAACTTGCAACAAACCCGCAAACTGAAAATGCATTTCAAACCAGCTTGCTTTGAGTTTGACTGGGTGAAAATATGTTTTGATTACATTACACAGCAATACAGTCAATGCATTTTCAACACAATTTTAATTTGTACATTTCCACAAGGATATTGACTTGAGATGGTGAATGAACTTTGCCCTGAGTCAGGAGGTCATGCAGGGCAAGAGTTGTCTGACACATAGGCAACTGCCATCCACCCACCCACTGTCTCTGTCGACATCATCGTTAAGTATGTTACTGCCATGGTTATTATTTAATGAATGGTGGACATGATTGCGATTATCTGAGCTTTTCTCACTGATAGCTGTCAACTGCCACACAGCTGCACTGATGTGGATTAATCCAATGGATTAAAGCTGTCAGGTGACTGGAGGAGGGGAGGATGTGTGTGCTGCATACAGTACGACCCGCTGTCTTTCTGTGAAGACCAACAACATCACTACTCACCGGAGAACTAGTATGAAAAATGAGGGTCAATTTGAGACTGCTGTTCAGGGATTGGAAGAGTTTTGAGACCCACAATGACCTACACAACTTTCTGGGGGAGTCCTCCTGACTTCCTGTGGCCTCTGGAGGCAGTAATCACAGTAAGCCCAACAACCAAGTTTTTGGGAATGAAAGGTTAACCTTATCCAGTATATTAATTTGACAGGTATGTCCGTTTCAATGTTTCAGATACAAAGGTCAGTCATGTTCTCTTGTGAGGTCACCTCGACACATGCTGTTGTCACCAATGTGTTCTTTCACTCTCCCTTTCTGTTCCTCGTTTAGTTAGATTAGAGAACTAACCAAATAGAATGACTCATGGAAGAAAAATGTTCCTTATGCAATGGAGCACTGCACGATGACCCCGGCCTCAGCTCTCCAACACTGAGCACACAGCCTTGTCTTGTCTGGCGTTGTAATCCCCTGCATCTGTCAAACTCACACGTCACTCGCCGTATCAGGCATGAAATGACTGCTGCTGTACCGCACCGTGGCTGCCCAACCACCACTGGGCTGAGCCTGTGTCCACGGCACAGGGAGGGGGAGTGGAAGGAAATTAACAGTGGTTCTAAGCTGATGCCCTGGACTGAGCCACTCTGTTGAGTTTGTCCCATTTGGTATATTTGACAAGGACTTCAGCTGCAAGGAAGGGGAGAGGGTGAAGGTAGAGGAGAAAGGGGGAGGAAATTGCAGATGGGCCCATATGGATGTGGTGAGACAAATAACCTCTACCCCACCTCTACCCCTCTCCACTTTCCAGCTCCATGGAGGATGTGTAAGCCCTCTACAATGTTTTCCCTTCTCCCCTCTAACCCCTAATGCTTTTCTCAGGGTAGATTTTAAAAATAATTGTGGAATGTTGCACACCCCAAAAGCACCCAAGCTAGTAGCTTAAATCAAAACGCTTATGAGAAACCTGACCAGAGGAAATAACCCTGAAAGACTACTACTATTGGGTCGTTTGGCGTTGTTATTTGGAGCCTTGTATTAGTCTTTCAAGATGAGGTTCTGGTTGGGGGTTATTTGTCAATTTTCTAGATCTGGAAGCTCCTATGAATTCCCTCTGTCATGTAATGATTCTCTTGTATGCCTCTGATCAACACCTATCCTTAAAATAATTTTAAAAATCATTGTTTATTTGCATTTGTCAATTTCTTTGGGTTGGGTGGGTGGGGGTTACAGGTAAAATATGAATGTGGCAGTGCTGGCAACACTAGCTGCAGTAACCCATGGGGAGGGGGTCACACTCAGACATTCAGAGAGGGGGTATATTATTGTGACCTTGGTGGCACAAAATCGAAGTCTGACTGCATGGAGATGCTTGGGAATATGGTCAATACGTGGGACTGTATTGTGGGTGTTTCAGGGAAAAGGTGTACATTTGACCTCCATCATCTAGGATGTGACAAGGGTTAATAAAATCTCAATTTCTGCCCATTTTTTTTGCGCGGTCTTGCAGGCCTTCTCGTGCAACTGTGCATTTGTAAATCAAGTGCATTTGTAAATCGAGACCTTTCTTGAGGTGGGCTCTGGGATGGTGCATTTGTTGAGAATGTGAGCTTATGGTTGTGTGGGAGGAAAGGGTTGAGTGTGTGTATGTGTGTATCCCACAACTGTTGCGAAGGAGTAAAAGATGTTAGGGACAATAGAGGATGATCCACAGCTATATATAATACAAATCGAGGTGAGTGTGATGGAAATGCATTTGGCAGTTGATCTACTTCAATTCGGTAAATGGCACTGCTCTTTTCAAAGGATGGATCCCAGTCGGTTCAGGACTATGGGATACAGGCGGTCGAGGGTGGTCTGCCGGGCATTGGGATGACAACCCAACTCGGGATGAGGAGGGCTTTTAGCGGGTGGAATAGTAGGGACCAATTGGAGGTTTACTTAGTAGCAATGCAAATATCATGGTACAGCTACATAGACACTCAATCATCATGTTACTTTTTAATGGTACGTTTACAAACATATATTTTGATAAAAATAATTGAAAGTTGTCTCATTATGGTAAGTGGTGAAATAAGTATAGCCAGTTACAATTGTAATGGCCTAGCAGATAATAAGAAAAGACAATCAGTATTTACCTGGCTAAAGGAGAAGGAATATAATCTATTGTTTACAGGAAACCTATTCAACAATTTTAGATTAAGTTTTGTGTAAAAATAACTGGGGGGGGGGGGGTGAAATATAATAATTTATTTCTCCCGTGGGCAAAGAAATTCAAAAGGGGTGATGGTTTTAATTAACAATACTTTTGATCCAAATGTGCAAATTGTCCAAACAGATCCTCAAGGTAGATGGATTATTTTAAATATGTTATTGGACAATAAACAAATATGGCTTATTAACCTATACGGTCTAACGAATAATGATCCAAGCTTCTTTGAAAATGTATATAATTTATTAACTCTACAAGCAACACTAGACTCTATTATTATGGTGGGAGATTTTAATACAGCCTTAAATACCTCTATGGACCGGAAAGGAAATCACACTACAAACTATCACCCTCAGGCACTTAAGGAAATCATGAATGTCATGGATATATTGGAATTAGTGGATATATGGAGACTTAAATACCCTGACCTAGTGAGATATACATGGCGGAGGCTTAATCAAGCTAGTTGTCTTGACTACTTTCTTATGCCATTCTCTCTGGCACCAAACGTTTCAAAAGTGTTGATAGGGGACAGAATGCGGTCGGATCATCACATAATTGGCATATATATTATTCTTACAGAATTTCCACGTGGGCGAGGATATTGAAAATTTAATCAAAGCCTACTAGATGATAAATTGTTTAGAACTAAACAGAAGAATTTATAACTGACTTTTTCCAGACATAACATAGGTACAACAGATCCCCATATTGTATGGGACACTTTTAAGTGTGCCTTTAGAGGCCATGCAATTCAGTACTCCTCTATATAACAAAAGCAATTTAGATCAAGAGTCCATATTAACAAAGGAAATTGAAGGACTAACAGTACAGTTAGATAGCAATAAAAATGGTACCATAGAGGCACAGAATAAGTTAGAGGAAAAACAAAAAGAAATGGAGGAACTTATTCCAGAAAGATCCAGTGTAATATATTATAAAAATAAAGCGAACTGGATGGAATATGGGGAAAAATGCACCAAATTCTTTTTCAATCTACAATATAGAAATGCTACCAAATAAAATGTATTAAAACTTGTTACAAATGGAGTCACGCATGATTTACCAAATTATATTTTGAAAGAGGAAGTAAAGTACTTTAAGAATATGTTTTTGTTTGTCTCCTCCATCTCCACTAACTGAAGCTAATTGTATGGATTTTCCCCCTAATAATAATGTAAAATTAACATCTGTACAGAAAGACTCATGTGAAGGCCAAATTACAGAGGAGGAACTGCTTGAGGCAATTGGGGCCTTTGAGGATGGGAAAACTCCAGGGCTGGATGGCATACCAGTGGAAGTAAACAAAACTTTTTTGATATACTCAAAGGACCATTATTGGCTTGTTTTAACCACTCCTATATAAATGGTAGATTATCAGACACGCAACAAGAAGGTCTGATATCATTATTTACTGAAACAGGACCCAAGTGGTGTATATAAAGATCCAGTCCATTTAAAAAATGTGAGACCTCTTACACTTCAGTGTTGTGATGCAAAATGCTTGGCACATATCATTTTAAAAGTATTGTCAGATATTATTCATCCTAATCAGACAGCTTTTTTACATATTATTTGAGATTATATAAGACAAGTACTGGAAACAATAGAATAGTATGAAATATCGGGGACACCAGGCCTGGTTTTCATAGCTGATTTTGAAAAAGCTTTTGATAAAGTATGACTGGAGTTTATACACTGCTCAAAAAAATAAAGGGAACACTAAAATAACACATCCTAGATCTGAATGAATGAAATATTCTTATTAAATACTTTTTTCTTTACATAGTTGAATGTGCTGACAACAAAATCACACAAAAAGTATCAATGGAAATCAAATGTATCAACCCATGGAGGTCTGGATTTGGAGTCACACTCAAAATTAAAGTGGAAAACCACACTACAGGCTGATCCAACTTTGATGTAATGTCCTTAAAACAAGTCCAAATGAGGCTCAGTAGTGTGTGTGGCCTCCACGTGCCTGTATGACCTCCCTACAACGCCTGGGCATGCTCCTGATGAGGTGGCGGATGATCTCCTCCCAGACCTGGACTAAAACATCCGCCAACTCCTGGACAGTCTGTGGTGCAACGTGGCGTTGGTGGATGGAGTGAGACATGATGTCCCAGATGTGCTCAATTGGATTCAGGTCTGGGGAACGGGTGGGCCAGTCCATAGCATCAATGCCTTCCTCTTGTAGGAACTGCTGACACACTCCAGCCACATGAGGTCTAGCATTGTCTTGCATTAGGAGGAACCCAGGGCCAACCGCACCAGCATATGGTCTCACAAGGGGTCTGAGGATCTCATCTCGGTACCTAATGGCAGTCAGGCTACCTCTGGCGAGCACATGGAGGGCTGCGCGGCCCCCCACACCATGACTGACCCACCGCCAAACCGGTCATGCTGGAGGATGTTGCAGGCAGCAGAACGTTCTCCACGGCGTCTCGAGACTCTGTCACGTCTGTCATGTGCTCAGTGTGAACCTGCTTTCATCTGTGAAGGGCACAGGGCGCCAGTGGCGAATTTGCCCATCTTTGTGTTCTCTGGCAAATGCCAAACGTCCTGCACGGTGTTGGGCTGTAAGCACAACCCCCACCTGTGGACGTCAGGCCCTCATACCACCCTCATGGAGTCTGTTTCTGACTGTTTGAGCAGACACATGCACATTTGTGGCCTGCTGGAGATCATTTTGCAGTGCTCTGGCAGTGCTCCTCCTTGCACAAAGGCGAAGGTAGCGGTCCTGCTGCTGGGTTGTTGCCCTCCTACGGCCCCCTCCACATCTCCTGATGTACTGGCCTGTCTCCTGGTAGCGCCTCCATGCTCTGGACACTACGCTGACAGACACAGCAAACCTTCTTGCCACAGCTCGCATTGATGTTCCATCCTGGATGAGCTGCACTACCTGAACCACTTGTGTGAGTTGTAGACTCCGTCTCATGCTACCACTAGAGTGAAAGCACCGCCAGCATTCAAAAGTAACCAAAACATCAGCCAGGAAGCATAGGAACTGAGAAGTGGTCTGTGGTCACCACCTGCAGAACCACTCCTTTATTGGGTGTGTCTTGCTAATTGCCTATAATTTCCACCTGTTGTCTATTCCATTTGCACAACAGCATGTGACATTTATTGTCAATCAGTGTTGCTTCCTAAGTGGACAGTTTGATTTCACAGAAGTGTGATTGACTTGGAGTTACATTGTGTTGTTTAAGTGTTCCCTTTATTTTTTTGAGCAGTGTATGTAAATGCCTAGAATATTTCAATTTTGGGGAATCTCTTGTAAAATGGGTTAAAGTTATGTATAGTAACCCTAGGTGTAAAATAGTAAATAATGGCTACATCTCAGAAAGTTAAAAACTATCTAGAGGAGTAAAACAAGGTTGTCCACTATCGGCATATCTATGTATTATTGCCATCGAAATGTTAGCTGTTAAAAATAGATCAAACAACAATATTTTTTTCACCTACATTTAACCAGGTAGGCTAGTTGAGAACAAGTTCTCATTTGCAACTGCGACCTGGCCAAGATAAAGCATAGCAATTCGACACATACAACAACACAGTTACACATGGATGAAACAAAACATAGTCAATAATACAGTAGAACAAAAGAAAACAAAAAGTTTATATACAGTGAGTGCAAATGACGTAAGATAAGGGAGTTAAGGCAATAAATAGGCCATTGTGGCGAAGTAATTACAAAATAGCAATTAAATACTGGAATGGTAGATGTGCAGAAGATGAATGTGCAAGTAGAGATACTGGGGTGCAAAGGAGCAAGATAAAAAATAATTAAATACTGTATGGGGATGAGGTCGGTAGATAGATGGGCTATGTACAGTGGTCTGTGAGCTGCTCTGACAGCTGGTGATTAAAGCTAGTGAGGGAGATATGAGTCTCCAGCTTCAGAGATTTTTGCAGTTCGTTCCAGTCATTGGCAGCATTGAACTGGAAGGAAAGACGACCAAATGAGGAATTGGCTTTGGGGGTGACCAGTGAGATATACCTGCTGGAGCGCATACTACGAGTGGGTGCTGCTATGGTGACCAGTGAGCTGAGATAAGGCGGGGCTTTACCTAGCAGAGACTTGTCGATAACCTGTAGCCAGTGGGTTTGGCGACGCGTATGAAGCGAGGGCCAACCAACGAGAGCATACAGGTCGCAATGGTGGGCAGTGTATGGGTCTTTGGTGACAAAACGGATGGCACTGTGATAGACTGCATCCATTTTGTTGAGTAGAGCGTTGGAGGCTATTTTATAGATGACATCACCGAAGTCGAGGATCGGTAGGATGGTCAGTTTTACGAGGGTATGTTTGGCAGCATGAGTGAAGGATGCTGTGTTGCGATATAGGAAGCCAATTCTAGATTTAATTTTGGATTGGAGATGCTTAATGTGAGTCTGGAAGGAGAGTTTACAGTCTAACCAGACACCTAGGTATTTGTAGTTGTCCACGTATTCTAAGTCAGAGCCATCCAGAGTAGTGATGCTAGACAGGCGAGCTGGTGCGGGCAGTGATCAGTTGAATAGCATGCATTTAGTTTCCCCTGTGTTTAAGAGCAGTTGGAGGCCACGGAAGGAGAGTTGTATGGCATTGAAGCTCGTCTGGAAGTTAGTTAACACAGTGTCCAAAGAGGGGCCAGAAGTATACAGAATGGTGTCGTCTGCATAGAGGTGTACCAGAGAATCACCAGCAGCAAGAGCAACATCATTGATGTATACAGAGAAGAGAGTCGGCCTGAGGATTGAACCCTGTGGCACCCCCATAGAGACTGCCAGAGGTCCGGACAACAGGCCCTCCGATTTGACACACTGAACTCTATCAGAGAAGTAGTTGGTAAACCAGGTGAGGCAATCATTTGAGAAACCAAGGCTGTCGAGTCTGCCAATAAGAATGTGGTGATTGACAGAGTCGAAAGCCTTGGCCAGGGTGATGAATACGGCTGCACAGTAATGTCTCTTATCGATGGCGGTTATGATGTCGTTTAGGACCTTGAGCGTGGCTGAGGTACACCCATGACCAGCTCTGAACCAGATTGCATAGCGGAGAAGGTACGGTGGGATTCGAAATGGTCGGTGATCTGTTTGTTAACTTGGCTTTCGAAGACCTTAGAAAGACAGGGTAGCATAGATATAGGTCTGTAGCAGTTTGGGTCTAGGGTGTCACCTTTGAAGAGGGGAATGACCGCGGCAGCTTTCCAATCTTTGGGAATCTCAGACGATACGAAAGAGAGGTTGAACAGGCTAGTAATAGGAGTTGCAACAATTTCGGCAGATAATTTTAGAAAGAGAGGGTCCAGATTGTCTAGCCCGGCTGATTTGTAGGGGTCCAGATTTTGCAACTCTTTCAGAACATCAGCTATCTGGATTTGGGTAAAGGAGAAATGGTGGGGGCTTTGGCAGGATTATAAATCCATGGCTTAAAAACTAAGTTGTCATTGTACACTGATGATTCATGTTTTCTTTTAAAACCACAATTAGTCTCTCCACGGCCTCATAGAGGATCTAGATACTTTTGCTATCTTCTCTGGATTAAAACCAAATTATTATAAGTGTACTATTTTACGTATTGGATCACTAAAAAAATGCAAATTTTACATTACCATGTAGTTTACCAATTAAATGGTCTGACGGAAATGTGGACATACTTGGTATACAAATCCCCAAAAAAATAGATAAGATCTTGCTACCATGGAAAGGAAAATACGTGTCTATTTGTGGAAAAATCACCCTGATGAACTCTTTAGTCACATCACAGTTTACCTATTTGCTTATGGTTTTGCCTACACCTAGTGACCTGCTTTTTAAATTATATGAACAGAAAATATTCAATTTTATTTGGAACGGCAAGCCAGATAAAATTAAAAGGGCCTATTTATATAACGAATATGAATTCGGAGGGCAGAAATTATTAAATATTAAATCATTAGACCTCTCACTAAAGGCATCAGTCATACAAAAGTTATACTTAAATCCAAACTGGTTCTCTAGTAAATTGGTACGAATGTCTCATCCTATGTTTAAGAAGGGCCTTTTTCCCTTTATTCAGATTACACCGGCCCACTTTCGGTTGTTTGAAAAGGAAATAATCTCCAAAATATCTTTATTTTTTAAACAAGCCTTAGAAAGTTGGTTGCAATTTCAGTTTAATCCACCTGAAAAGACAGAACAAATAATACAACAAATATTATGTTTAAATTCAAATATACTAATTGATAAAAAAAAACTGTATTTTTCGAAAAAAAAATGTAAAAAAGGTATCATTTTTGTGAACGATATCATAAATAGGACTGGTGGAGTTATGTCACTTGCAGCTAACACAAATATATGGAAAATGTCTGCTCTACCTAAAATTACAACCAATTAATTGCAGCATTACCACAAAAATGGAAGAGGCAAGTAGAAGGGGGGAAAAGTAAGGAACTTGTATGTCGGCCCTGTATTACAGAATAGAAATGGTTAAAGAAAAGTGTGATAAATAAGAAATATACCAATTTCATTTAAGGACTAAACACTGACAGCTGTGCCATTTAAATTGCAAAATAGTTGGGAAGAGATTTTGGATGTACCCATTCCATGGCACATGGTTTATGAATTGATATGCAAAACAACTCAAAACTTAAAATTATTCAATTTAAATTACTATACAAAATTCTTGCAACTAATAGAATGTTATATATATATGGGGGATACAATCTTCCCAGCTCTGCAGATTCTTCTGTGAGGAGGCAGTCATTAGATCATTTATTTTGGTATTCTCCATATGTAGCTCATTTTTGGTCACAGGTCCAGGAATGGCTGAAGAATTGCAACATTTGCCTAGAACTAACGCTGCAGACAGCAATACTGGGTGATTTGAAAAGCCATAATCAATCAATAATATAATAATTATTTTAGCAAAAATGTTTGTAAATTAAAAATAATCTCTAGAAGCTATGAGAATAGAAAGGTTCAATTATTTTGTGAAGCATCACAGCACAGTTAAAATATATGGCAAATAGAAATTCGAAATGGATTATGTTGAGAGATAGATATGAGGGGTTGAATGAAGCTGAAGGGTGGGACTAATAATAAGATAAACAATGTAAAGCATACGGGATCTGTAAAATGTATATAGGTTCGGAACTTTTGTGAAATAGCATAGTTACAAATAGAAATCAAACAGGATGGACATCAGAAATAGAGGAAGGACTAAGAACAAACAAGAGAGAACTATTGTAAAGTAGACTGTCTCTGTAAAATGTGTATACGATGTATAAATTGAAGGTAAAAGTGTTTATTAGTTTACTCCAATTGGGGGATCGGTGGAAGGGTTTGCGGGGAATAATAATAAAGGTATATTCTTTAAAAAACGATATCTATATAGGTATGTGTATGCATATATATATTTACCAAAAAAAACTAAAAAAATATGTCAATTTACACACTTACTTGATGTAGTGTATAAACTATGTGGAAAACTGCTCGTAGAACATCTCATTCCAAAATCATGGGCATTTAATATGGAGTTGGTCCCCCTTTGCTGCTATTACAGCCTCCACTCTTCTGGGAAGGCTTTCCACTAGATGTTGGAACATTAGTGAGGTCGGGCACTGATGTTGGACGTTTAGGGTTGGAACGCAGTCAGCGTTCCAATTCATCCCAAAGGTGTTCGATGGAGTTGAGGTCAGGGCTCTGTACAGGCCTGTCGAGTTCTTCCACACCGATCTTGACAGACCATTTCTGTATGGACCTCGCTTTGTGCACGGGAGCATTGTCATGCTCAGGAAAGGGCCTTCCATAAATAAACTGTTGCCACAAAGTTAGAAGCACGGAATGGTATAGAATGTAGTGATAATATTTCCCTTCATTAGAGTTAAGGGGCAGCCCGAACCATGGAAAAAAGCCCAAGACCATTATTCCTCCTCCACCTAACTTTACAGTTTGCGCTATGCATTGGGGCAGGTAGCGTTCTCCTGGCATCTGCCAAACCCAGATTTGTCTATTGGACTGGCTGATGGTGAAGCGTGATGAATCACTCCAGAGAACAAGTTTCCACTGCTCCAGAGGCCAATGGCAGCAAGCTTAACACCGCTCCTGTCAATGCTTGTCATTGCACATGGTGATCTTAGGCTTGTATGTGGCTGCTCGGCCATGGAAACCCATTTCATGAAGCTCCCAACAAACAGTTATTGTGCTAATGTTGCAACGTCCACGATTTTTACAGATGCGCGCGACTCTTGGCGGCAGTAAGAAAGTCATCGCCATCTGCGCGCATTCAACAGCCTAGATTTAAATTTTTATTACTTGTAAACAAACTCACTTTTTGGGGTTCTCATATGCTTACAATGATATTCTGATTCTTGCTTGAACCGTTGCTAAGATTTATATTTAGTTGTGATCTTTGCAAAATAACAATTTGGGTGCAGCAGTTGTTAGCTAGAATGCTAAACATTCATAGATTACGGCTGTAGCAAAAGCTAGCCAAAGAGACATTTTACTAGTTGAAGTGTTTTTTTTGTATAATGCAGTTGATTTGTGATGATGACACAAACATTTATATTAAACAGGACATTCATATGAGCCTTAATCCAATTATAATCCAAAAGTAGTGTGGAATGCACTCATAAGCAATATGTAAATATAGGCCGGCGCTCTATAAGAACTCCCCCTTGTTCTGCCACCAACTTGCGTGCATCACCCTCGTGCGGCAATGTTTGCAAACACAAAGGGGTTTATTACGGGAAGCCAAGGTCATATTTTTCCATGTTCTGTTCCAGTTAAAGGGTTGTTCAGATCTGTGGAACATACTTTTTTAATGGCTCGCTCAGAATATGAGCTTTCCAAAAGTTGTTTACATATTATAGAGATCAGTCCTGTTGGGAGCCCAGATAATTGAGTTCTAAATCCCATCATTGGATGGTTCAGTAGTTGGGTTTCCCAGGGGACTCCCTAAGCCAGTATAGCTGACCTAAGTAAATATTTGTAAAAAAGAGTTACCTGGTTATGTGTCTTTCAGATCTTGGAATGTTCTCAAACAATGACTGTCCATGATATCGGCAAGTGTATGGATTCCACATTTGAGCCATGGGGGGATACAAAAGTCCACTCTACATATGTATCGCAAGGCATTATTGTGACATTTTGGAGTATGGGCATGCCATTTTGATTCCCAGAAATACAGTATAACGTGTGGTGCTCCTACATCTTTCCCTTTTTGCAAGTTTTTAAAAAAAATGTATCCGGGCTCACTTACCATGCCATATACACTGTGTACAAAACAGTAGCAACACCTACTCTTTACATAAGACTGACCAGGTGAAAGCCATGAATCCCTTATTGATGTCTTTTGTTAAATCACCTTCAATCAGTGTAGATGAAGGGGAGGAGACAAAATATTTAAGTGCCCTTGGTAGTAGGTGCCAGGTGTACCGGTTTGAATGTGTCAAGAACTGCCACGTTGCTGTGTTTTTCACGCTCAACAGTTTCTGTGTGTATCAAGAATGGTCCACCACCCAAAGGACATCCAGCCAACTTGACACAACTGTGGAAAGCATTGGACTCAACATGGGTCAGCATCCCTGTAGAACGCTTTCGACACCTTGTGGAGTCCATGCACTGGCAAATTGAGACTGTTCTGAGGGCAAAAGAGGGTGCAACTCAATGTTACGAAGGTGTTCCTAATGTTTTGAACACTTGGTGTACATTTTGAAACCGCTATGGATTTTATCCCAATAGCCAGAAGGGGGAGACATGGGAAGCGTTGAACTACAGAAATTCAGCCGTGGCAATATATTCATTTTGACAATAGATATTCTTACGGCTCTGCTGAGGTCGGATGGAATTGAGTTCTGTTAAAGTTTTTGGCAATGGTTTTATCTGAAGAAGGAAATATATCTATTCCCAAATATTGAAAAAGGAAAACTATTGTGATTCCATAAGAAGAGAGTACTCCATCGGGGGCTTGAGAGGCATTAGGGCATATTTGGTTAGATCTATTTCATAACTTGAGATGTCGCTGAATTTGTCTATGATCTTCAAAGCTTTTGGGAGGGATTGAGATACTTTATCTAAACAATGTAAGATATCATCAGTGTATAGTAAGATGATGTAATCCGTAGAATTGAGAGATATTGGTGGAATTTCTATCGATTTTCAAATAGCCTGGACCAGGAGCTCCATAGACAATAAAAATAGGAGGGAAAAAATATGGAATCACCTAGCCTGCTACTTGTAGTTACGGAACAGAGTAGTAGTAGCAGGTAGTGCCTTTTATTACTATGGCTGAGGGATTGGCATATAGTATTTTAATCATATTAATGAAATTGGAGCCAAGCCACATATGAACACCTATCCTGTACCCCAGGTTATAAGCAACAACAAGCCCCATATGATGAACACCTATCCTGTACCCCAGGTTATAAGCAACAACAAGCCACATATGATGAATACCTATCCTGTACCCCAGGTTATAAGCAACAACAAGCCACATATGATGAACACCTATCCTGTACCCCAGGTTATAAGCAACAACAAGCCCCATATGATGAACACCTATCCTGTACCCCAGGTTATAAGCAACAACAAGCCCCATATGATGAACACCTATCCTGTACCCCAGGTTATAAGCAACAACAAGCCCCATATGATGAACACCTATCCTGTACCCCAGGTTATAAGCAACAACATTGCAGTGAGTCACTCATGCATTCTCCCAATGTGTTCTTCTTTACTGCTGCAATTTGAGCTTTTCTATTTGGGTTGCCAGTAGGGGAGCTGGGGAAGTGTCCGTGGGGAGTAAGCACCTTGCTATGTCAGTGGATGACAAGGCCTGCGTCCCAAATGGTACCCTATTCCCCAAAAGCACTGCTTTTGACTGATAGAACCTGTTGAGACATGACATTTCATATTACTATGTGTGTATGCTATGAATCCCTGTGGTACTGACTGCTTTCAAATCAGTGTGCACCCTGTAGGCTAGCACCTGTTGTGAGATTTGTGGTCTATTTGTGACCCAGGCCAGGGGCACCTGAGGAAAGATTTAACCCCAGGATAACAGGGACACTTCTAACAGGGTGAGGCTTTCCAAACGGTGCTGCTGCTGGTGCTACAGTTTCCTTTCTCATTCTGTGACCGAGTTCCATGAAAAGAGGTTTCATTGGAGGGAGTCTGTGTGCAGGAGGATTCACTATTAATTTATCTCATTATGGTTAGATGGCTCACTTCTAACTCCTTTGTCTAGACTTGTTTAGGTTTGGACCCTGTGTGAATCTGTAACCCTTTCAGGAAAAGTGCCTCAGGATTTTTTTAAAGAATTTGTCACCATATAGAGTGACTGAGCATTTATCCCAGTTATTAGTGCCTGTAGTCTGGATAAACCCAGCTGGAAAGGCCAATATGAAGAAAAAAAACATCTGAGACACCTCAGTCTGTCATACAAGCCACACAATGACATTGGAAAATGTACAAAGAGAGACAAACTTCCCTCTGAAGTTTGGTCTTTGAGAGCCCAGGGTTGTGAAGAGGAGCTTTGGACTTGGACATCAACTTGTCCGTGCTTGCTAAGCAGGGTGGAGTATCCCAGCTGTCATTTGATGTTATCCTTTATTTAAGAGTAGCTTCGCCTCCACATTCCTCGTTATTGCTGACATAAACACTCACCCCACTCCAGTAGTTACTTTGGATCATGGGGAGGTCGGGAGGGAGTTAGAAGAGTTGTCCTTGGCCATCTGTTGGCAGACAGTCCGATGCTTTGTGATTGTAATGAGAGATGACACACTCAGGTCTACTTAAAAGCTTGGGAGTGAGACACCCACTTCCTTCTCTGTCCACCCACCTCCACAATTTCACCTCCATAATCACATTTTACAGCAGTCCTATCCAAAGATTGTTCTTCTCTGCTTTCTCTCCGTTCTCCTAGTTGAGATAGACTTGAATATCTTTGAATAAAATATGCATCAGCTGTCTTGGAGGAGAGTGAAGAAGAATGTCGTAGTGTAAGCGAGACCTTTTCATGAAGAGGTGTGTGAAAAACAAAGTTTATGGAAGGACTGACATTAAACCTTCAACTCACACAGCTGTTATGTGTTCATAGATATACAGGGTGATTACCATTTCTGGTCACTCTTCTGAATGACTTTTATGTTAGCACATCAACACTAGTTTACCCTACCCTGATTTTGAAATGGAACTAATGTTTTTGGCCTCTGTCTTCACCTGATGTTGTTGCTAGGCTAACCTCTGTCATCCACCTGTGGCTAATGGACCAATCATCCTGGGGGGGAAGAAGTGTGTGGATTTAAATTACTCTCTCAATACCTGTCACACTGCAAGCAGATGCAAGCAGATGGTGTCTGAAATTGCTCCATCATGTTTAATCCTCCCTCCCAAAGCTTTCTCCTTGGGTTTGAACCATGACTCTATTTTTTTGTTATTTTCGTGTCTTGGATACATGATTTGAGCTGCTAGGCAACACAGAGGAAACTTTCTTTGTTCTTTTGCCCTTTCAGTTGACCGCTTCTCAGTTTGTCAAAGCCTCAATTTCCGTACAGGCGTGAGGGATATTTTTTAAAGAGGTTTCCTTTTGTTGTGACGATCTTTATCAGACTAAGTCAGGAGTCATCTCAGGATTTGCAGTATTGTCGTGGTTGTGTGGAGAATTGTATTTTTTTGTTGATGAGAGGTAGGTGTGATGCAGTGGTGGCGTGGACTATGTTTTTAACCCTGGTCCTCAATGTTCAGAAGACAGAAGTCCTCATTTTAAGTGAAAAAACATGTAATCTTAAAGATTCATTTTGTACACATTCAGTTACCTCTAATAACCTCAGAAATGGCTTCTATTTCTGAATATCTTTTTTAGTTGAAGGGATTCAATGCTATTCCTCACCACAAAGATTTCCACAATAAACATTGAAACGGCATACGGCCAGCTGACAAACAAACATTTCTGTCACAATAAGATCAATCACAAGCTTAAATCAATAGAAATCAACATTATGTACAAAAATAAAATCCCAATTGGGAGAAAAATATGTAATGACAAGATATACTGTACAACAAAGCTCAGATTTGATATTGTCACATCTATACAATGGTATCGTTTGTGCTTTCTTGTCCATTTATTGGCGGTGGTGGCTTACCCTGGCCCCAGATCTGTTTGTGCTGTGTTGCCAACTCACATTGCCATAGGAGTTGACCATAAGAGTTTGCGAGACGGCACAAACAGATCTGGAACCAGGCTAGCTGTGCCGTCTTGTCTACCGGTATGTACAGCAGTTGTGGATGAATTTCTTGAAGTAGTTCCTGAACTCTGTGTTGAAGACCGTGTAGATGATGGGGTTGACGGCGCTGTTGACGTAGCCTAGCCAGGTGACAATACTCATCAGGGCGGGGGGGATGAAGCAGGTGGCACACAGGGCCCGCATGGTGTGGACAACGAAGAACGGGGTCCAGCAGAACAGGAAGACACCTGGGATGGAATAGACACACACATACACAGAGGTAGTCAGGCACATACACAAGCGCACAAACGCAGGAAGGTACATGGGAACAAGCATAGGAAAACATGCACACAGGTACGCACAGGCAGAACGGCACGAATAGGCACAGACACACACACACAAAGAGGGAGGTTTAGATTTCGCAAACCACAGGGATCGCAGTAAAATTACACCTCTAAGACTTCTCTCATTTATGAAAGGATTGTATGTCAGGCTAACACAGGCTTGAAACTTTATTGCTACGCTTGCGTTCCCAATGGCACCCTTTCCCCTTTTATAGTGCTCTACTTTTTGATCAGGGCCCAAAGAGCTTTGGTCAAAAGTAGTGCACTTTATAGGGAACAGGGTGCCATTTGGAACGCATCCCACATTGAATAAAACTGGAATTGCTCAATATATGATGAGTTTTACTTTGAGGACATGAATGAGCGGCCAATGGGAAAAGATATAGCTAGCAATAATGATCAAGTCAAACACAATCAAAATCAAAGACTGAGCCCAGAACTACTGTAAGCCGCCCCCCTCTTAAAGCCCCATCCAGATGAATGTATTTCAGATTGAAGTAGCCTGAAGAGGCACTGCTGAATAGATTCTACACATCACTGAGAGCTCAATTACATATACATCATGAAGTGTGATCATATCCCCATGGTGTGATATAGATGTAATTTTTTTTTAAGTGCAAAAAAAATGTTAGTGTAATTTCCTATCAGCATGACGCGACTATGGTAATAAAACGGAACCGATCTGTATTGTAAGTAGGAAAATTACATTTTCAATCAAACACTGGCCCATACATAAACCAATTGCTCATACAGGAGCAAAGTATATTGGGTGAATACTTCAGATATAAGCAGAACTTTGCCAGATCAAATTATGTTTGTATGTAAAGAAGTATGCCTGCAGAAAAATGAGAAGGGTGTATACAGGTGTAGGGTATATATAAGATAAACTGTGCTACAAATGCTCCTCCACCACCGTTCGAACTACACCAGTCAGACAGCTTCCCTGCCTAGCCCCCGCTCGGCTGAATAATTCAGAAATGCTGATGAGATTTCTATTAATAATCTAGAATGGGGGTTAGGATGAGTGATGGATCAGAAACAAACTGTTCCATCCTGCATGGGGAGGTCTGGGTTCCATCCCAAATGGCACCCTATTCCCTATATAGTGCACTACTGATCATAGCCATATGGGCCCTGTTTAAATGTAGTGCACGTTATAGGGAATAGGGTGTCATTTGGGACATATCCCTGCTCTGAGCACCAACTCTCTCTGGAAGCTGGGCTTTCCTTTCTCCGACTCATTCACTTACTGTGGAGGGAGGGCTTTGGTTGAACAACTGAATGTGAGGCAGAAATAGCATTTGATTTTTTTCCATCGGTTCAGCATTCCTCGGAGAAGCTCAAGCTGTGAATAAAGTCTCCTAGTCATCTAATGTAGGTCCCTCAGGAGCATGAATAAGATAGTCTTATCCAATGTAATGTAGAGTTCCTTCCCACCAGAAATCTACCTTGGTTTGTGTTTGAACCATTGAATAATATTAGAGATATCCATCACTCCTACCATTCCCCTCTGGCTGGGCCAAGGAGAGACCCTTCACACACAATACCCCATAATGACCATCGTTATGTTTGGAGGAAAAATGGGGAGGCTTGCAAGCCAAAGAACACCATCCCAACTGTGAAGTACGGGAGTGGCACCATCATGTTGTGGGGGTGCTTTGCTGCAGGAGGGACTGGTGTGCTTCACAAAACAGATGGCATCATGAGGTAGGAAAATTATGTGGATATATTGAAGCAACATCTCAAGACATGAGACTTTCTCAACGTAGACTTTGATCTGAAGCCATTCTTGTGATTATTGTGACTTTGCCATTGTAATTGTGTGTAAACTTGTATAGTCAAATTAATCTATGATCGTATGCTATCCATTTGTTTGTATGCTGTTCTTTGTATGACATTTTAATATTTGATTATTAACCAATGATATTAGGCCACTGCTGGCCATGATTACAGACACCTGTGTCTTTTGACACTATATAAACGAGTCATCCCGCAGTGTTTGTGATTATACCCTGATGAAAACAGCTTGGCTGTCGAAACGTTGGTATTACATTTTTGCATCTGAGCTCCAAGAGTGTGCGGCTCTCTTTTATTTTCTGAGTCAGTTCTGACCAGACAGCTCCAACACTCCTGCTATTTGGAGTTGTTGTAGATCCATTCTCACCTCCTACTATTAAATAAAGAAAAGGATGGAAGGCTTGAGTGAGGCTGGTTGGAATGGTGTCTTCTCTCCAAGAGTCCCCTATTTTCAGACACCACCTGACTTTGAGGCATCTATTAGTCTTTTCCCCACATAACTATTTATTTACAATGTAGGCTACTACCGCAGTGTAAGTTACTATTTATGTTAGTATCCTGATTCAGATAAGATCAACCGCTATTTCAAATCTATTTCATTGACTTCAAATCAAATTTTATTAGTCACATGCGCTGAATACAACAGGTACCTTACAGTGAAATGCTTACTTACAAGCCCCTAACCAACAATGCAGTTAAAAAATAAATAAGAATAGGAGATAAAAGTAACAAGTCATTAAAGAGCAGCAGTAAAAAAAACAATAGCAAGACTATATGCAGGGGGTACCGATACAGAGTCAATGTGTGGGGGCACCGGTTAGTCGAGGTAGTATGTACATGTAGGTAGAGTTATTAAAGTGACTATGCATAGATAACAACAGAGAATAGCAGCGGTATAAAAGAGGGGGGTGGGGGGGCACTGCAAATAGTCTGGGTAGCCATTTGACTAGATGTTCAGGAGTCTTATGTCTTGGGGGTAGAAGCTGTTTAGAAACCTTTTGGATCTAGACTTGGCGCTCCGGTATCGCTTGCCGTGTGGTAGCAGAGAGAACAGTCTATGACTAGGGTGGCTGGAGTCTTTGACAATTTTTAAGGCCTTCCTCTGACACCGCCTGGTATAGAGGTCCTGGTGGCAGGAAGCTTGACCCCAGTGATCTACTAGGCCGTTCCCACTACCGGTCGGAGACCGAGCAGTTGCCATACCAGGCAGTGATGCGACCAGCTGTAGAACCTTTTGAGGATCTGAGGACCCATGCCAAATCTTTTCAGTCTCCTGAGGGGGAATAGGTTTTGTTGTTCCCTCTTCACATTGACTCTTGAACACAGGGTTTGAAATACTCCCTGATAGCTCCCTCAAATTCCATACTATAGGCCACGCTTCAGTTCTGACATGCCTTTTCAATGAATTCACCAACTCCATTAATCTACATCATCCCTGGATAGATAGACTCAGATAGCACAAGGACACAAGGCTAATTGATGGTGACAGAGTTTCTCTCTTTCTCCCCGCTCCTTCCCCTCTCCCCTTATTTTTCTCCCCCTTTTTCTCTCTCTGTCCTAGTAGACTAATTTAGCTCTGTATTTGTGTGCGTGTGCGCGTGTGTGTGTGTGCGTGTGTGCTGCTCCTTTAGTGTGTGACTTTCCAGTGTGGATGATTGTGGCCTGGGTATTGAAAGGATCATCCAGAACGATTTCCTGCCATGCCCTCTGCCCGTACCCTCCAATAGGTAGGCAACCAGAATATGTGTGTGTGCATCTACTGTGAAAGAGTACAGGATTGTCTCTCTGGCTTAAAGCAGGCACAAAACTTCTCAAGGGGGAAAACTGCATTAAAGAATGTGTGCAATGCTAGAAGTGCCCTTGCTCCGGTTAATTGTCATTTACATTTGGTAATACATTACCCTGTCTTTTTGTAGCGTAGAATCTTATTTGTTTTCTGAGCTTTAGCATTAAATGTTGACACATCCATTAACTGAAATTTATTGAAAAGGAAATACAGAAATATCATAAATAATCACACCCCTGAGTAAATACTTTGTAGAAGCACCTACGGCAGCGATTACATCTAACTCTTTCTGAGTCAGTCTCTAAGAACTTTCCTCATCTGGATGGTGCAACATTTGCCCATTTATTGTTTTCTAAATTCTTCAAGAACTGTGAAATTGGTTGTTGTTCATTGCTAGACAACCATTTTCAGGTCTTGCCATAGATTTTCAAGTAGATTTAAGTCAAAACGGTAACTCAGCCACTCAGGAACATTCACTGTCTTCTTGGTCAGCAACTCCAGTGTAGATTTGGCCTTGTGTTATAGGTTATTGTCCTGCTGAAAGGTGAATTAATCTCCCAGTCTGGTGGAAAACATATTGAACCAGGTTTTCCTATAGGATTTTGCCTGTGCTTAACTCCATTCTGTTTATTTTTTATCCTGAAAAACTCCCCAGTCCTTAACGATTACAAGCATACCTATAACATGATGCAGCCATGATGCAATACTTTCTGAAGGCACTGTGTATTTTAGTGAGCATATTTAGCCGTTTTAACCCCTACAGCGTGAATGATTGTTCTAGGTCTCACAGGAGGTTGGTGGCATCTTAATTGGGGGGGACTGGCTCGTGGTAATGGCTAGAGAGAAATAAGTGGATAAGTATCAAACACATGGTTTCTATATGTTTGATGCAATTCCACAGCATAACCTTCACTCCAGATCAAAACTCCTTGAACTGAGACAGACCAGTCAGACCAGATACAACTTAAATTAGTACTGAGGTGTGAAGTGAGAGGTGTCAAAGCCTTGGTAGGCTACACCACCCAAATCCAGAGCACTTGAAGCCCCCTCCTGCTGTTCACAGACCATCCACTGACATTTTCTACAAGAAATCTGCCTCCAGAAATAAAAGCTTCTCCCAAGTGGGTGTGGCACCTACTCCCATTGTCTGCTGCACTGCTGCTTGGATTCCACCTGGCGATCTGTTCACCGTCTGCTGTGGCCGGTCTCCCCCTGTCTGGTATAGGTACCCCCACCACACTCCCCCCTCTCTCCCGAGCTTTCGCTCTCCTTCAGCACACAGACACTGTTGGGGCGAGTGACTCTGAACTTACATGGCTAGTTATATATTTTTTATTGTGCATTTTGGTATTTGCCTCATGACTCCTGCATGCTTTGTTGACTATGAACCTTCTTGTTTACCCAACCGTGGGACAGACCATGTTTGTTCCCACACTCGGGACTCTGACTCTATTGGTTACACAGACCTTTCTAACCACCTCTTGCCGGCTTTGTATTCATGTTAACTGATGAAATTGCTGTATAATATGATCTTGTTGCCATTTAATGCACATTCAAATGTCATAAATCAACACTGCAGAGCTCCCTGTCCTCTGCCGTGTCTTGATTGAATTACTGTTGATGATATCTAGAAATGTGCATGTACACTCTGGCCCATCTACTGTTGCTATCCCCAATTCTGACGGCTCTGATATCTGTTTCACTGATTTCTTCTCTCGTAAAAGCCAGAGTTTTCTCCACGTTAACACTAGCAACGTATTACCTAAAATGGATCAATTGAAAGTGTGGGTCCACAGCTCCAATCCAGATGTGTTGGTCATTACTGAGACGTGGTTATGAAAGAGTGTTTTGAACACTGCTGTTAACCTTTCTGGTTATAACCTTTTTTGGCAAGACAGATCTTCTGAAGGTGGGGGAGTGACAATCTTTACCAAGGATCACCTTCAGAGCTCGGTTGTCTCCACCAAGTCTGTCCCCAAACAATTTGATTTGCTGGTTTTAAGCATTAAACTCCCTCTTTTTACCCTGCCCTGCTACATAGTTTCTCCCTGCAGGTGGTCACTGAGTCCGAGGTGCTAAAGGAGCACCTTAAACAGATGGTTTAGATCCTTTCGTCTTTAAGGTTGCGGCCCCTATAATCGGCAAGCCTATCTGTGACCTTTTGAACCTGTTTCTCCTCTCTGGGGAGGTTCCCATTGCTTTTAAGGCAGCCACGGTTCATCCTTTATTTAAACGGGGAGATCAATCTGATCCTAACTGTTATAGGCCTATTTCTATTTTGCCCTATTTATCAAAAGTGTTGGAAAAACATTATTGATGTCTATAGTATTCTTTGGTAAGTAATATGGGTTCCTCCCAAATGAAAATGTCACCATTGCCCTTGATTCTAAGCAATCTTGCACTGCTATTTGAAAATTTTGATACGGTAGACCATTTAATTCTTGTAGGCCCCTCCCCGGATCTTGTGTTAAACGCTCTACAACAAAGCGTTCTTAGCGTCCAACAAGCTTTCTCTGCCCTTAACTGACTTGCCTAGTTAAGTAAAGGTTACACACATATACACACCCCACACTGACCAAAAAGTAATTTTGGTGCCATTTACGTATGTCCCCATTATCAGTAAAACATAATCAAAACCTATTTATTTCACTTACTTGCTGTGCTGTTTTGTTGTTCATTTGTTCAGTAGTTTCCTTCTCAACCAGGATTTCATCATACATGTCAAGCAGTGAAGTTTCAGCTTTGCACATCAGCATTATCTTCACCGATAGATTGTGCATCCCTAATTACTACCGCTGAGGGTTTAGAGCTTGAGGTAGTCACCTCATACAAGTACTTGGGAGTATTGGTAGACGGTACACTGTCCTTCTTTCAGAAGATATCAAAGCTGCAGGCTAAAGTTAAATCTAGACTTTGTGTCCTCTATCGTAATCGCTCCTCTTTCACCTCAGCTGTCAAACTAACCCTGATCCAGATAACCATCCTACCCATGCTAGATTAAGGAGACGTAATTTATAGATCGGCAGGTAAGGGTGCTCTCGAGCGGCTAGATGTTCTTTACCATTCAGCCATCAGATTTGCCACCAATGCTCCTTATAGGACACATCACGGCACTCTATACTCTTCTGTAAACGGGTAAACTCTGTATACCTGTTGCAAGACCCACTGGTTGATGCTTATTTATAAAAACCCTCTTAGGCCTCACTCCCCCTATCTGAGATACAGTGGGGCAAAAAAGTATTTAGTCAGCCACCAATTGTGCAAGTTCTTCCACTTAAAAAGATGAGAGGCCTGTAATTTTCATCATAGGTACACTTCAACTATGACAGACAAAATGAGGGAAAAAAATCTAGAAAATCACATTGTAGGATTTTTAATGAATTTATTTGCAAATTATGGTGGAAAATAAGTATTTGGTCAATAACAAAAGTTTATCTCAATACTTTGTTATATACCCTTTGTTGGCAATGACAGAGGTCAAACGTTTTCTGTTAGTCTTCACAAGGTTTCCACACACTGTTGCTGGTATTTTGGCCCATTCCTCCATGCAGATCTTCTCTAGAGCAGTGATGTTTTGGGGCTGTTGCTGGGCAACACGGACTTTCAACTCCCTCCAAAGATTTTCTATGGGGTTGAGATCTGGAGACTGGCTAGGCCACTCCAGGACCTTGAAATGCTTCTTACGAAGCCACTCCTTCGTTGCCCGGGCGGTGTGTTTGGGATCATTGTCATGCTGAAAGACCCAGCCACGTTTCATCTTCAATGCCCTTGCTGATGGAAGGAGGTTTTCACTCAAAATCTCACGATACATGGACCCATTCATTCTTTCCTTTACACGGATCAGTCGTCCTGGTCCCTTTGCAGAAAAACAGCCCCAAAGCATGATGTTTCCACCCCCATGCTTCACAGTAGGTATGGTGTTCTTTGGATGCAACTCAGCATTCTTTGTCCTCCATACATGACGAGTTGAGTTTTCACCAAAAAGTTATATTTTGGTTTCATCTGACCATATGACATTCTCCCAATCTTATTCTGGATCATCCAAATGCTCTCTCGCAAACTTCAGACGGGCCTGGACATGTACTGGCTTAAGCAGGGGGACACGTCTGGCACTGCAGGATTTGAGTCCCTGGCGGCGTAGTGTGTTACTGATGGTAGGCTTTGTTACTTTGGTCCCAGCTCTCTGCAGGTCATTCACTAGGTCCCCCTGTGTGGTTCTGGGATTTTTGCTCACCGTTCTTGTGATCATTTTGACCCCACGGGGTGAGATATTGCGTGGAGCCCCAGATCGAGGGAGATTATTAGTGATCTTGTATGTCTTCCATTTCCTAATAATTGCTCCCACATTTGATTTCTTCAAACCAAGCTGCTTACCTATTGCAGATTCAGTCTTCCCAGCCTGGTGCAGGTCTACAATTTTGTTTCTGGTGTCCTTTGACAGCTCTTTGGTCTTGGCCATAGTAGAGTTTGGAGTGTGACTGTTTGAGGTTGTGGACAGGTGTCTTTTATACTGATAACAAGTTCAAACAGGTGCCATTAATACAGGTAACAAGTGGAGGACAGAGGAGCCTCTTAAAGAAGAGGTTACAGGTCTGTGAGAGCCAGAAATCTTGCTTGTTTGTAGATGACCAAATACTTGTTTTCCACCATAATTTGCAAATAAATTCATTAAAAATTCTACAATGTGATTTTCTGGATTATTTTTTTCATTTTGTCTGTCATAGTTGAAGTGTACATATGATGACAATTACAGGCCTCTCTCATATTTTTTAAGTGGGAGAACTTGCACAATTGGTGGCTGACTAAATACTTTTTTGCCCCACTGTATATACTGCAGCCCTCATCCTCCACATACAACACCTGTTCTGCCAGTCACATTCTGTTAAAGGTCCCAAAAGCACACACATCCCTTGGTCGCTCGTCTTTTCAGTTCACTGCAGCTAACGACTGGAACAAGCTGCAACAAACACTTAAACTGGACAGTTTTATCTCAATCTCTTCATTCAAAGCCTCAATCATGGACACTCTTACTGACAGTTGTGGCTGCTTTGCGTGATGTTTTGTATTGCCCTTTGTGCTGTTGTCTGTGTCAAAATGTTTGTACCCTGTTTTGTGCTGCTACCATGTTGTGTTGCTACCACGTTGTTGTCATGTTGTTGCTACCATGCTGTGTTGTCATGTGTTACTGCCATGCAATGTTGTTGTCTTAGGTCTCTTATGTAGTGTTGTCTCTCTTGTCGTGATGTGTGTGTTGTCCTATATTTTTATTTAATACATTTTTTATTTTTAATCCCCGTCCCCGCAGGAGGCCTTTTGCCTTTTGGTAAAATAACTGACTTGCCTAGTTAAATAAAGGTTTAAAAAAAATCCATTCGCTCTGTTTCAGGCATCCTCCCCTCAGCAGCATCCACTGATAGTTGTAGAATACATGAACATTCCAACACATGGCCTACAGTTAGCTTGGATTCTCGTTGACAGCTTTTACACAGGAAGCCCAATTCTGATATTTTTTCACCACTAATTGGTATTTTGATTAGATCAGCTCTAAAAAAGATCTGATGTGAAAAGATCTGAGGTGATTGGGACAAAAGACCAATTAGTGGAAAAAAGATCAGAGTTGTCCACAGTAGTCCATGATCACTGTCGATGATCATTCATCTGTGTTTACTCAGATGTGTTTCCAGGTCCATGCAGCCAGTCAGAAGGGCTGAGCCCTCTACACAACGATATGCTGATGCTGTAGGGATAACTCCTTCTCTAGGTCTTAAGACCTCAGGCAAACCTTACATAATGATTGGATTGAGGGTTAAGGTAATTTGCCAATGTTGGCTAGGGTATCATAATGACTCATTAGGCCCAATAATGACCCTGTTTATTATTTTTCCTTAACAAGGTCTTTACACGTCAGAAAGATGTAACTGTTTAGAGAGTAAAAACATTGAAAGGACCACACAAGACTTTAGGCCAGAGGTGAGGTTTTAGAAAGCTTTGTATAGCTAGAGTGGTATGTTAGTTCTCATGTTGATGACTCAGACCACTCAGTGCACAGAAGATGGACCCTCAAAAATATTTACGACGAATCTCTTGCGGTTGTTGTGTGGCTGGGTTGTTGAGAGAAATACCATGTGGAACTCCAGTTCAATGCTGTAAGATCTGTCACTATGTTGTTGATGAAACCTGTTTTGCTCTTTCATGCTTGAAGCCAGCGTTCAACTTGTGCTTGTATTCTTTGTATGACACATCGTTTCCTATACGAAAATAATTACATTTAAAATATATATTTTGATACATATTTTAGGATGAATGTGAAATATTTAAAATTGGCAAAATAATGTATTTTTTTTAAACTATTTTTTACATACATTCAAACATATTACGGAATGTACTTTAAATGTATAGGCATTGAGTTTACCAAACATTAGGAACACCTTCCTAATATTGAGCCTCAATTCATCAGGGCATGGATTCTACACGGTGTCGGAAGCATTCCCCAGAGATGCTGGCCCATGTTGACTCCAATGCTTCCAATAGTTTTTCAAGTTGGCTGGATGACCTTTTGGTGGTGGACCATTGTTGATACACTGTTGAGCATGAAAACCCCAGCAGTGCTACAGTTCTTGAAACAAACCTGGCACGTACTACCATACCTTGTTCAATGGCACTTAAATACTTTTTCTTGCCTATTCACCCTCTGATTGGCACACATACACACAGTCCTTGTCTCAAGGTTTAAAATCCATTCTTTACAAGTGAAATGAATAATGAATCAGAAAAGAAAGGGCATATGATCTTAATGTGTTGTACACTCAATGTATGTTGAATGCATTGGGAATGTAATTTAAATTAGATTTTCACATGTAGAAGCTTAACCTTAAAGCACAGAGCACAACATAACACATTAACTAACTGGCATGACAATCCGGTTCATGGGAGGCCAAAAAGCTCTACAAGAAAGCCACACCCCTAACAAGCAACTCCTCCAAGTCTTCTAATAGGCTGCCATCTTTGTCAAGATGCATTTTTATTGTACTTGACACATACCAGAGGATACCAAAAACACTAACATGCATTTAAATGCATCTAAATTACTAAAACAATTGTAGTGACTCCATGTCTTTCATGTGCATATGACAAACAAACAAATCAATTTGAGGAGAGCACTGCAACCAACATACAACAAGCAGAATTTGCACTGGGTCATTCCACAAAAAGGAGTGCATTTTCGACCCTTTAATACTGTATGTTAAGTAGTACTGTAATTATGCACCAATATTAAATTGTAAAAGCCTGTTAATATGAACGGAAGTGCCCTTTTAATACAGACCACATTGAGAATTCAATAAATATGAATTTTCTACATGAATAAAGACTTGCTAAAGTGCCTAAATTCTGCATTTTGACATGTCCCCCCGTGCAGTCTGTGACTTCTTGGAAGGTTTTAACCAACTAACCCCCAAAAATAATCAGTCATTCAGTACATTTACATGCACACTAATAATTCGATATTAAACGGATTATGGCAGTGGGCAGATTATGCAAAAATCATGTTAACACCTTACTCTGGTCAAAATCAAAGTACGCATACACCGATTAAAACACTTGATTTTTCTGAGCAATCTCTCAAATTATTACGATATGTAAACACCTTAATCGGCGTTCCAGCGGTGTATTTAATCTGCATGCGCTAGCACCAGCCGAGCGAGCCTCCTGCTTTAGCGCGAGTAAAGTGAGTTCGTAACAGCAATGTCTGCATCGTAGAAGTAGTTTTCACATAAAACTTTATATGTCCAAACTCAGAATCAAATGTGCTTCCCAAAAATAACACGTTCACTGTGGTAGAACGTTTATTTTCATTGGCGATTTTCTGCATTTATCAGAGTGCCATCAAGCAGCCTGATTTCAGATGTGTCCATGTAAACCGGATTATTATGGGATTCGTTGTTAGCAAAGCATGTAAACGTTTTAATCAAATTATTATATTAATCAAACTATCCAATCTGACTGTGCAGAACCATAGTCATTGTAAAGCCCTAGTTATTAAAGTCAACTGTTACGTGAACTGAACTCTCGTTTTAATATGGTGAATACTAGGCGAAAGGGGTCCATATCAAGGGATATCTTTATCTACTGTATATATTTCCGGATATCTGACATTTGATTAGATATAAGTAGTAGACATGTTCCAGAAACGCATGTCATGAATTTCATATACGGAACTAGGATATTCTCCATAAATGGACAGTTTCTACATGCATCCAATCCGAACCTCAGAACTCTCTCTCCCTGCTGTCGTATGCGTCCACGGAGATATCTGGGATGTGAGCGTGCCCCCGTTTACATATTTGTGGAACAGTGGCCACAAACCTTTTCTGAGTCAAGATCAGTAGCGGTGCGTGGGTAAAATCACCGGGGAAGCCAATACAGGAAACAAAAAGCCATATTACAACCTATGTGTTGTGATAATTCCGTTTGCTCTATAATTAGTTAACACGTGATGTGTAGTGAACTAACCTTCCACGGCGTTGCATTATTTTCCAGAGAATGCATAGAGCCACAAGTTGATTATCTTTTATACCATGGCTATAATTTAACACATTTGCCGCTAGAAATGTGTTCAACATCCACTGAAGCTGCTAGCAAGTTTACTAGATTGCGACAGAAGTTGCCTTGGTAACCATACAAACTGATTTGCTAGTTTAGCAAACCAAACCTAGCTTGCTATTATGAATATCGAATTCAACCATGCCAATAATGTTTTCAATTTGACTTTTGCTTTCAAAAGCAGCTCAAACATAAAACATGTAATAATTGACCATTGAATTATACTGTGAAAATATACCATGCATTAAATTGAAATAATGCACACTCTAGAATGCTGTTCAAGCCAATCAGAAAATAGTATTCAACAATGCCATGTTATTACCATGCATTTTGGCTATACTTGAATTGCTCTGCCAATGTTGTTCTTCTGAAATCATTTTGAAATTATATTTAAAGAATGTGGGTATATTATCACACTGGTAATATATCATTTGTTATTACTTGTGAGGGACAGCTAAGTGAGCATAATGTTTTTATTTTTTTATTTTATTGGACTGATGGCCGGCATCAATCTGAGGGGAGGCAGCAGCTGTGAGGCTGCCTCTCACCTGACTCACCATCCCTCCGCTCTACCTCCACTGAGAAAAGGGGCCAGAAACTCAAGACACACTGCATTATGTATGCCTCAAGCACCAATTCATGTTGTTACTCCTATGACCAAAGAAAGTGAAATATTCAATAACGCAAGCTTATCGGACAACTTTGCTATACTCATTCATTACAGCTGCAGTGCTGGTTGTAGTGTGAGTGTTGAACAAAGTGTTGACAGTGCTGAATAACAACTTAAACATGAACTTACTCATAAAAACAGCAGCTCTTTGCTATATTTGTTGAGTCTCTAGTCATGGTTTTAAATGTTTTTAAATCTCACAGTATCAACTTTACTGTGTATTCCAGGTTTCTTTTTAGAGTCAATGGCTCGAGGAAACTGTGCAGACACTGATTTGAGCTATCTGATTGGCCAGCGGTAGGCCTATAGGTGCACTTGATTTGCACTTTGGGCCTGCCGAGTAGGCGGAGTTCTACCTTCAGACACATGAAAGGGTTAAAAATGGGAACACTTTGCCTTCCCGGCGCTAGGGCTGCTGAATTAAATGCACCTACCGCCAACAACAACAACAAAAAAGGACCACAAGGCTTTATCATTGTTTTTTTACAGAAATGTTTGGTGATTGACTAGGAATGCCTTGAAGATCGACTAGTCGGTAACCACTGTTGTAGAATATTCTAACTCCTCTTTGTTACGTTACAGCCTTATTCTAAAATGGATGAAATAAAAATGATTCCTCATAAATTTTTCACAATGACAATTCGAAAATAGTGATTTAGACATTTTTGGAAATGTATAACATTTTTAAATTAGACATACCTTATTTACATAAGTATTCAGACCCTTTGCTATGAGACTCGAACTTGAGCTCAAGTGCATCCTGTTTCCATTGATCATCCTTGAGATGTTTCTACAACTTGATTTCGAGTCCACCTGTGGTAAATTCAATTGATTGGACATGATTTGGAAAGGCACACACCTGTCTATATAAGCTCCCACCGTTAACAATGCATGTCAGAGCAAAAACCAAAGCATGAGGTCGAAGTAATTGTCTTTAGCGCTCTGAGACGGGATTGTGTCGAGGCACAGATCTGGGGAAGAGTACCAAAGAAATTTTGCAACATTGAAGGTCCCCAAGAAAACAGTGGTCTCCATCATTCTTAAATGGAAGAAGTTTGGAACCCCCAACTCTCTTCCTAGAGCTGACCACCCGGCCAAACTGAGCAATTGGGGTAGGAGGTGACCAAGAACCCGATGGTTACTCTGACAGAGCTCCAGAGGTCCTCTGTGGAGATGGGAGAACCTTCCCGAACGACCATCTCTGCAGCACTCCACCAATCAGGATGTTATAGTAAAGTTGCCAGATGGAAGCCACTCGTCAGTAAAAGGCTCAAGACCACCCACTTGGAGTTTGCCAAAAGGCACCTAAAGGACTTTCAGACCATTAGAAACAAGATTCTCTAGTCTGATGAAAACAATATTGAACTCTTTGGCCTGAATGCCAAGTGTCACGTCTGGAAGAAACCTGGGGCCATCCCTGCTGTGAAGCATGGTGGTGGCAGCATCATGCTGTGGGGAGGTTTTTCAGCGGCATGGTCTGGGAAACTAGTCAGGATCGAGGGAATGATGAACGGAGCAAAGTACAATGAGATCCTTGACAAAAAACCTGCTCCAGACACGAAAACAACCCTAAGCACACAGCCAAGACAATGCAGGAGTGGCTTCGAGACAAGTCTCTGAATGTCCTTGAGTGACCCAGCCAGAGGCCGGACTTGAACCCGATCGACCGAACATCACTGGAGAGACCTGAAAACCTGACAGAGAAGGGTCTTCAGAGAAGAATGGGAGAAGCTCCCCAAATACAGGTGTGCTCAAGAAGACTCGAGGCTGTAATCACTGACAAAGTTGCTTCAACAAAGTACTGAGTAAAGGGTCTGAATACTTATGTAAATGTGATATTTCAGTTTTTTTTATTTGTAATGAATTTGGAAAAAATTCTAAAAAAATGTTTTTGCTTTGTTATAATGGGGTAATGTGTTTAGATTGATGAGGGAAAAAACAATTTAATAAGGCTGTAACGTAACAATGTGGAAAAAGTCAAGGAGTCTGAATAGTTTCCGAATGCACTGTATCGAATGCACTGCACTGTATCTAAGCCTTTATAGTTAGGCATGAATGAATCCACATATTACATTTTTTTTAATCATATCTGTTGTCATTAACCTGATAATTAATGTATCCATATTTAAAAAAGAAAAAACTATTTCAGTAGATATCGTTACATGATATGTAATATTCATCCTCTTATGACTGATCGAAAATGGGCTAAATCAGACTCATGAAAGGTCCAGTGGCCAAATGATTTTACCTGTTCAGGCACTGAAAATCATCATGCTTCTTCTCTTGAAGGTGACATATCTGAGCATACATTTGCACCATATTCAGTAGTAAGCTATACAAGGCACGGAAAGGAAACATTATCATATTTAAGTTGCTACAGTGCCTTGCGAAAGTATTCGGCCCCCTTGAACTTTGCAACCTTTTGCCACATTTCAGGCTTCAAACATAAAGATATAAAACTGTATTTTTTTGTGAAGAATCAACAACAAGTGGGACACAATCATGAAGTGGAACAACATTTATTGGATATTTCAAACTTTTTTAACAAATCAAAAACTGAAAAATTGTCCGTGCAAAATTATTCAGCCCCTTTACTTTCAGTGCAGCAAACTCTCTCCAGAAGTTCAGTGAGGATCTCTGAATGATCCAATGTTGACCTAAATGACTAATGATGATAAATACAATCCACCTGTGTGTAATCAAGTAATGCACCTGCACTGTGATAGTCTCAGAGGTCCGTTAAAAGCGCAGAGAGCATCATGAAGAACAAGGAACACACCAGGCAGGTCCGAGATATTGTTGTGAAGAAGTTTAAAGCCGGATTTGGATACAAAAAGATTTCCCAAGCTTTAAACATCCCAAGGAGCACTGTGCAAGCGATAATATTGAAATGGAAGGAGTATCAGACCACTGCAAATCTACCAAGACCTGGCCGTCCCTCTAAACTTTCAGCTCATACAAGGAGAAGACTGATCAGAGATGCAGCCAAGAGGCCCATGATCACTCTGGATGAACTGCAGGGATCTACAGCTGAGGTGGGAGACTCTGTCCATAGGTCAACAATCAGTCGTATATTGCACAAATCTGGCCTTTATGGAAGAGTGGCAAGAAGAAAGCCATTTCTTAAAGATATCCATAAAAAGTGTCGTTTAAAGTTTGCCACAAGCCACCTGGGAGACACACCAAACATGTGGAAGAAGGTGCTCTGGTCAGATGAAACCAAAATTGAACTTTTTGGCAACAATGCAAAACGTTATGTTTGGCGTAAAAGCAACACAGCTCATCACCCTGAACACACCATCCCCACTGTCAAACATGGTGGTGGCAGCATCATGGTTTGGGCCTGCTTTTCTTCAGCAGGGACAGGGAAGATGGTTAAAATTGATGGGAAGATGGATGGAGCCAAATACAGGACCATTCTGGAAGAAAACCTGATGGAGTCTGCAAAAGACCTGAGACTGGGACGGAGATTTGTCTTCCAACAAGACAATGATCCAAAACATAAAGCAAAATCTACAATGGAATGGTTCAAAAATAGTCAAAGTCCAGACCTGAATCCAATCGAGAATCTGTGGAAAGAACTGAAAACTGCTGTTCACAAATGCTCTCCATCCAACCTCACTGAGCTCGAGCTGTTTTGCAAGGAGGAATGGGAAAAAATGTCAGTTTCTCGAAGTGCAAAACTGATAGAGACATACCCCAAGCGACTTACAGCTGTAATCGCAGCAAAAGGTGGCGCTACAAAGTATTAACTTAAGGGGGCTGAATAATTTTGCACGCCCAATTTTTCAGTTTTTGATTTGTTAAAAAAGTTTGAAATATCCAATTAATGTCGTTCCACTTCATGATTGTGTCCCACTTGTTGTTGATTCTTCACAAAAAAATACAGTTTTATATCTTTATGTTTGAAGCCTGAAATGTGGCAAAAGGTCGCAAAGTTCAAGGGGGCCGAATACTTTCGCAAGGCACTGTATTTCCAAAGAATATCTCTGCTATTTCTGTTTTTTTTTTTTTAATGCAGCATAGCAAATATAGAGCTCCAATCACAACAGCAATCACAACAGGTTTTCTGTGAAAATGCAAACGTAAGCCAATCTTTGCTAAACATTTATTTTATTTAATAGAAAATAAAAGTTGCACAACCTCAATACTCCTGCTTGCCCTGTTTCTTATGGACGATGGATGTGATGGGTGCAAATTGGGTCATCAGTGGCAGTCCAGACCCAACATGGTGGTAGTGCTGGTCTATGATCCACTCCAAACTGTAAATGCATAAATCATGAATCAAAATTGAGTCAATATTGCAAAAACATTTTTTTTCACGTAACCATACCACAAGGTAGGTACTCTACCTCCTTCATTCATGATGACAACACTAACTGGAACAAGCTAGCTATCTTAAATCGGTAATGCAAAATATGCCTAAATGTTTTAAAACATTAGCTTTCACCTTGAGGCTTGATAGGGGGTGAAAAGGTTTTTCGTTATTTGTTAGCTAACTAGGCTACCAGGTAGCTTGTACCCCCACATCAAGCCTCAAGGTATTTTATTAGGATCCCAATTAGCTGTTGCAAAAGCAGCAACTACTCTTTCTGGCATCCCACACAAAATATGAAACATGACATAATACACAACATTAATAGACAAGAACAGCTCAAGGACAGAACTACAGTTGCTAAGATAAATAAAACATCTCAAATTAGATACTCACTTTAGCGTTAACTTCTTGGAGGTATTTTCTGAACAACTTCTCACTTCTTTGTTTCTCCAGTTGTCAGTTCGACCACACACTGTTTACCAACTCATTTGTGCCGCCCAAATAAAAAAATGATACTTGGAACTGCACAGCAGAAAATACATGATTCTTGTTGCTAGGCTACCAGTTACAGTGCTTCAGCTTGCGGTTTGCTAGTGCCTTTATCTAGAGGGAATAGAAAAAGTATAGTGTCTGAAAGAATGGTATGGATTTAATATTTGTCAAATTATTGAGCATGTCCTCAACTCAAATAAGCATCCGAAATTGTCCTTATTTAGCATATCAAGATCCTGATATGGACCTCAGTCAAAAGCATGTGGCTTGTACCGTATTTGCTGGAACATATACTATGTAGGCCTACTGTCAGTATTTGTCATCAGGACTATATGGACATTTTATTTTCTATCTCAGGATATCAAATGAGTCAATATCCAGAGGAAATTCAGAAATGCATCAAATCGTCCTTATTTTCAGCATATCAAAAAGCATATCAAGATCAGGATATGGACCTCAGCCAAGAGGAGCATATCTGGAAACAATATAGCTTAATATCTTGAATGTGCTGAGAAAACACAGATATGCGATGTGTACAGTCAGTAGTTGTCAACATGAAGAGAGAAAATAGGATGTCACATATCTCAGGATATAGTCCATATCTGGCCATAGAAGTTGTCCAAGTGTGATATTCGGGGTAATAGACCCTTTTCTTTCAAAAGAAACATTGGACATATAATAGTCCAATCATAATGTAAAAGCTAGTGAGCTGGTTCTACTCTTTTTGGGCATTTTCTTGTGTTTTGTGGTGAAAAACTGAGTGGGCCGAGCATAACATGTCAACCCTGTTACCCATTGATAGACAGGCGACAAATGTTTTAACAGTAAACCATTTTTGTGAAACTTGCATTCAATTGGCCCTCCCTGTTGCACACAACAGGCTTCCATTCCCTCTGTCATGGCTGATTTAACTATACTGAGCAAAAATGTAAATGCAACATGCAACAATTTCAACGCTTTTAACTGAGTTACAGTTCATATAAGGAAATCAAGTCAATTGAAATAAATAAATGAAGCCCTAAACTATGGATTTCCTATGACTGCGAAGGAGTGCAGCCATGGGTGCACCCACTGGGGGTCCAAGCCCAGCCAATCAGCATGAGTTTTCCTCACAAAAGGGCTTTATTACAGACAGAAATCTTCCTCAGTTTCATCAGCTGTCCAGGTGCCTGGTCTCAGAAGATCTCGCAGGTGAAGAACCCGGATGTGGAGGTCCTGGGCTGGCGTGGTAACACGTGGTTGTAAGGCTGGTTGGACGTACTGCCAAATTCTCTAAAACAACGTTGGAGGCGGCTTATGGTAGAGAAATGAACATTAAATTCTCTGCTAACAGCTCTGGTGGACATTCCTGCAGTCAGCTTGCCAATTGCACACTCCCTCAAAACTGTGTCCAGGCACTCTGCATCTCGAACCACCCAGTTTATAATTATAATTATATAACTGCCAATGTTTTGGCTTGGTGGCCCTAAAAATATCTCCATTGATCACTACGTAAAGAGTAATTTAATAAGCCGAATTTGGAACCACTTTGTCTACCCTGTAGACTAGATGTCATAGCCATGCATTTCTGGAATATTGTCAGGCTTTACCTGCATTTGAGCAACTCAGTTGATGATGGCATGGATTTTGAGAGTGGAAGCGCAGCCTATCCATCCATGATGCACAGTGCCCATGGAAGAAGAGATGTGCCTTTTGCTCCGGTGAATCCCGTAAAACAGTGATTTGTTTTTCATTTAAGTTGATTAACAGCCAAAATTATTATGTAGAAAGATTCCCCGGCTATGGGTTTATGGTGAGAACATACTTTTCTCAAATGCAATGGAATTCCGTCCGCTATTTCTGGAGAAGTGCATATTTGATTTGTAAGATGGTACCATGATGTTTATAAAACATTACATTTGCGAGTATAATGGTGAGTGGAAATTCTCCTTTTCTCTTTATATTGGGATCTTTATCCAGCTCCTATGAAAAATGTGTACAGTATGTGTGGAAAACTCTCCATAGTCTTAAATTGCCTTGTCTGTATTATACGCCCATGGTGAGCAATTATTGTGGCTGGAACTGTATTTAGACATAGACTATTTAAAACAAGTTGTTTTTTCGTTTTTAGTAGAATTTGATTATAATTATACACTGTTTTTTTCAGGCCTTATCAATAGCCTAGTGAGTTGAATCTTCCTTATTGACTATGTTTGGCATTTTCATGTCCAGACTGCTATAGCCTATGTTTAACAATGTAGTTCCATATTGAAGCAATGCAATTTGAACAATGTGGACTGAAAACATGTTCAACATATTTAGCAAATATGGGACAGGGTATTTAACGAATTGGGCTATAACGGACTAACATTCAAATTGGAGTTGATGACAATGCAATTCATAAAAGACCTCAAATACACAACTTGAAGCAACCACATCTAGCCATGGAGTACGTTCTGATTGGCCAGTGAGGTGCCAAGTCACGACACATCCACTTGTTTATTCATTAAAACCCAGCCCTTTCAAACCACCAGCTACTGCAACAATAATTACAGTTGTGAAAATAGCAAAAATATTTCTGACACACGCCCGAACCTATAACGCTACCGTCAGTGCCAAGATTTTACATTGCATTAGGTTTATTAAAATAGAGCCCTACATTTTGCATTTAAATCAGAAATGTCTATTTCGCTTTTTTAATACGAAGCGTTAATGGAAATTCAAGAGAACTGCCTGACTCTGAACTTGGGTTTGGGTCGAGGGAGTGTTTTCTGTGAGTGCTGGCTTTTTAACAAAGACAGGCACCTTCTTTCTGTAGCATTGACACTGCAACAGTTACACAGTTACATGAACAGTTGCATCAGTGCCCTGGCCAATACTGTTACCACAATAGAGGCTCCGCAAAGTGCAACCAAACAGATAAGAGAACAAAAATAATTCCACTCACCCACAACGACAGGAAGCACTTTCATGGCCTTCCTCTCTCGGCAATTAATCTTGGCCCTCTTCTTCTTGTGAGAGTCGGGTGTGGGTTGGAGGTTATGCTTAATGTTACAGTAGGCCACCACAGTGGGCACAGGACCGTCCTTGTATTCTGGAGAGGTTGAGGAGTTATAGGGAAAGTCTGGAGTGTCTGGTGAAGAGTTGTTATAGGGGCCGTCTGGAGACTCTAGGGGGTAAGGGTCCAGCTCCTCCAGGTTAATATCCTTTAGTTCCCGCTTCATGTCTGTCAGCTCATCCCGCTTGATAACGGGGGGCGGAGGAGGCAGGGAGGCCAGCGGGGGCAAGGAGGCAGCGGCCTCCTGGAACTTCCTACAGGCCTGGATGCTGCTCCTCAGCTTGGCCTTGCGCGCCTCCTCCCACCTCCTCAAGCCCCGGAACATCCCGCAGTAGAGGAGGAGCATGATGGGGCAAGGGATGAAGAAGGAGCAGACAGAGGAATACACCACGTAGTTGTCATCTTCTAGCTTACACTCTGTTGGGTCCCGCTGGGGGACGTTTTGGATGCCGAACATGACGGGCGAGGCCACCGCCAAGGCCAGGATCCACGTGGCGGAAAGCAGGAAGATCTGTCTCTGGTCCACGTGCTTACGGTTGTAGTTAAGTGGGATGGAGACAGCGATGAACCTGAATGAATCACATCAACCAGAGAAGAGATTGAGAGGAGTTGTATCTAAACTCTGTGTAAAAGAGAAATATTTACGAATGAAGTAAATTAATGATTTACTTAGATCTGCCATTCTAGTACATCACATTTGACAGAAATGCAGGAAATGTATGTTGGTGTACGTGTTGGATTCTCATTTATTTCAGATTTCCATTTGTTGGAAAGCTAATAATGTTTGCTTGGCTATAGGCAACATGGAGGCAACAAATACTTCAACAGGTCCTAAACATCTTCATTTCAGTGAGAGACTTTGCAACAGTGAGCAAAGATACGGATAATCATATCAGGTCAACTAGCTAATGATTCCATGCCAATTCTGGCAGTTGATCAACATGGATACATATTTTATCCTGAGGTTTCTGTTTTTTTTCCTTTTTTTTCTGTCCGGCTAATTTGTGCTTTCTGTTAAGAGTGAGTGCTTTTAGGGAGAAGGGGGACAAGAGATGACAGGTCATTTCTGGAGGCATGGTCATTTTTCCTAATAAGATGAATTGACTCATGCTTGTAATGCAATGCTGTTTCTGTCGTAAAGTGATACTTGACCTCAGAGCTTCGACCACCACCTGAGAAATCGGACAGAATGTTAACAGAGAGTTAAAGGCTGATCACCTGTCGATGCTGATGGCACAGAGGTTGAATATGGAGGCTGTACACAACATCACATCCATGGTCATCAGGCCATCGCAGATGTGCATGTTCAGTGACCATAGACCATCCTGGAACTGAAACAGATCAGAGCAACAAAACCCACATGGTCAGAGAGCAGCATCAAAGACAACAGTCTCTTTCTCCATTCATCTTTCCCCGATTCCCCACATCCTCTGTCCTTGCTTCCTTCTCAAAACGCATTGAAGAAGGTCAGAGGGGAGGCACCTTGTACCGTCTCCTTCAATACAGCTGATAATTAAATTAATTTAGAGAGCCAAGGTCTTCTGACAACTCCTTGCCCCTCCCTGGCCTCTAATCACTTCCACAAGGTATTCCGCCAGGCAAGTGTTCTGCGCCCACCAGATTGGCTGTGTGAGAAATCTTAATTTCCTCATTAGCATTGCTGCAGCTCTGTCATACAGCTGAGCAGAGTAAAACACACCACTCTCCAGCCAGGCCCCTCTGGCTGATTGGGAAATGCAGGTGTGGTGCGCAGTGCCGGGTTATGGCACGTTTTGTTCTCATCAAAATTGAAAGGATTTTAATGGCCTTCTATCACCTGAGGAATAAATGGACAAACCTTTTAATTGGCTTTTTCTTGATGTCTTCTCTCTCTCTGATCAAAATGACCCATATATGGCTGCCAGGTTGGCGGCATGTGTTCACTGCCAGTCTGCCATTTGATGTGATACATGAGCCTCGGTTTCAACACTATAGGCTAAACACTTTCCTAATTCCTTCCTTCTCCTCAGCCTTGAAGTAGCCTAATCACTGTTCCAACTTGGCTGGATTCCACCACTTCCACTGAGTCATGTCAGATCAGCGATCACCCCAAGGACGGGAGGGAGATGGGCCGCTAAATAATTTCATCAGACTGGCCAGTCGGATGCTATTTCAAGCTGTCTTGTCCCCTCTGAAGGCGCCATAACGGTGTCCAGTGTGGCGCTTGGGACAGTGGCCCTGGGAATGGAATGTTCTGTCAGTGACAAACCATTGTTCCTCTGCTGGGTCTCTGGGCTACTAGTGGCTGTCTGGCTTAGGGGAGGAGGAGAGGGGCATAGGGGAGGTGCTAGTCAGCTTCAGTTTCCCGGCCCAGTGATGACTGCCGCTGGGAAAATGTGTGTGTAATGCTGCGGGTGAGGCATGTGCTGTGGCAAAAGGAATGGGGATGCATCTGTGCAGTGACTCGTTTCAGGGGGTTCTGGTACTATTAGTAGCGAGGCAACCCAAGCGTCTGCCCGAGGGGTCAAATAGAGTTTATGCCTACAGCGTAGCTATATCTACATGGTTGAAGTTAGATTCCAATCCTCATACAGTGTATGATTTTTTTTTAGAGACAGTGGATGTCAGTGTTATCTGATTATTTCTGAAATACTTATACGAACAAAAATATAGACGTAACAGTTGCAGTTCATATAAGGAAATCAGTCAATTGAAATAAATTCATTAGGCCCTAATCTATGGATTTCACATGACTGGGAATACAGATGTGCATCGGTTGGTCACAGATATATATATTTTTAAGTAGGGGCATGGATCAGAAAACCAGTCACTATCTGGTGTGACCACTATTTGCCTCATGCAGAGCGACACATCTCCTTCGCATAGAGTTTATCAGGCTGTTAATTGTGGCCTGTGGAATGTTGTCCCACTCCTCTTCAATGGCTGTGCGAACACGTTGATTCAGAGTATCCCAAAAATGCTCAATAGGTGACATGTCTGGTGAGTATGCATGCCAGGAATTGTGTACAGATCCTTGCGACATGGGGCTGTGCATTATCATGCTGAAACATGAGATGATGGTAGCGGATGAATGGCAAGACAATGGGCCTCAGGACCTCGTCACGGTATCTCTGTGCATTCAAATTGCCATTGATAAAATGCAAGTGTGTTCGTTGTCCGTAGCTTATGCCTCCCCATACCATAACCCTACCACCAACATGGGGCACACTGTTTACGACGTTGACATCAGTAAACTGCTCGCCCACACAAAGCCATATACGTTATGCTGTTTGCCATCTGCCCGGTACAGTTGAAACAGGGATTCATCTGTGAAGAACACACTTCTCCAGCGTGCCAGTGGCCATCGAAGGTGAGCATTTGCCCACTGAAGTTGGTAACGACGCCGAACTGCAGTCAGGTCAAGACCCTGGTGAGGACGACGAGCTCACAGATGAACTTCCCTGAGATGGTTTCTGACAGTTTGTCCAGAAATTCTTTGGTTGTGCAAACCCACTTTTTCAGCAGCTGTCCGGGTGGCTGGTCTCAGGCGATCCCGCAGGTGAAGAAGCCAGATGTGGAGGTCCTGGGCTGGCGTGGTTCCACGTGGTCTGCGGTTGTGAGGCTGGTTGAAGTAGGGGCTGCTTATGGTAGATAAATGATCATTCAATTCTCTGGTAAAAGCTCTGGTGGACATTCCTGTTGCACACTCAAAACATGAGACATCTGTGGCATTGTGTTGTTTTGACCAAACTTCACATTTTAGTGGCCTTTTATTGTCCCCAACACAAAGTGCACCTGTGTAATGATCATGCTGTTTAATCAGCTTCTTGCTATGCCACACCTGTCATTTGGATGAATTATCTTGGCAAATGAGAAATGCTCACTAACAGTGATGTAAAAAAATGTGTGACAACATTTCAGAGAAATAAACTATGTGTGCATTCGGAACATTTCTGGTATATTTCACATATTTCAGTTCATAAAACATGGAACCAACACTTTACATGTTGCGTTTATATATTTTTTCAGTGTAGTTACAGTATTCTTTTATCATTATTGGTAAAGTTGAACATTCAGTATTACAAACCATGCAGCAGGAATAGATCTGGTGAAGACATGTTGGGTATTGATAATTTAGCTGGCTCAAATACTTAATGTAGTCGACGAACCATATAGAGAAGGTTGGACAACAGCAATCTAGGTTCACATGCCTTTGCAAACCATTGTATTAATGAGTTAACTGTGTTAATACAGTATGCACGTCATCTATTCTTTGCAGTGTGCATCCTTGCATCAGCTACAACACATGTAATAAACCTTTCCCCACAAGACAATAGGTTGTTAGACAATAATCAATTGTGTAAATATTTCATGCTATTAACTATGCATAATATCAATTTGAAATTTCAATTTATATGATTGATTAAACAAGTGGTCTGTTCTGTCATTGTCTATGGTTTGGAGTGACAAATGGCATATTACAATATTACAATGTTACATTATGTGCTCTTATTTGAAATGGCTTCTAAGCATAATTAATTGACCCTTATGAATATCATATTTAGATTTTTTTTCTTTTCATATTATCATGTGTAATTATTGTAATGATTAATACTATCACTATTAATAATAATAATCATCATCAAGGTATCATAAAGATAGTCAAATACAGTTAAATATATTTTACTCACCTCCACATATATAAACAGTGGCAAAACCAAAACTGCCAACATCAAATCAGCCACAGCCAGACTGACTATGAAGTAGTTGGTTGTAGTTTTCAAAGCTTTTTCCCTGTACACGCTAAGGCATACAAGCAAATTTCCACAAATGATGACCACAATTAGCAATATTCCGAGTATCAGAGCAGGGAAGTTATAGTCAGTGTCCCGGGTTTGTGCGGTGTTAATCTCAGCACCCAGAACTAGCACGGTGTTGTTTGAGACAGTGAGGTTGCCTGGCATTTCTGCGGACAGCCGCTCTCGCACGGAAAAGGATCCTCTCTCCCTCTCTTCCAATAGAAAAAGAAGAAGAAGCCGCTCTGTGACGGCCGGTCCGAGCGAAAGCGGCAGTCGTGAAAGGGATTTTCATGTAGGCATCGTTTCAAACAGGTATGCAGGATGGGTTTATTTTTCCATGTTGAAGTTTTCATTCCCGAAAACTGTTGAGACGCCTTGATGTCCTGAATCATGCGCGTCTGTCTTTTCAGTCCTGTGCGCGCTGGACAGAACCACAGAGCGGCATTAGCCCTTGCTTTCCAACAAGAAGCTTTCGCGCGCTCTCTTCACGCGGGGTTCCAGTTGACAATAACAGGTAGATATCACCGAAATGAATCAAACTGCTAGTCCACCCAGACGCGTTAGATTTAATCCCGTTGTGTATTATTTAAAATCGAGTCACTTTGACACCGCACCATCGAAAGGCTATGCACTCTGATGTGTCTCTCCGCAGCCTAGTTATTTTCAGTTAAACTGATGAGGCTTATCAAGTCCGTCATTCCAAATCCAGGTGCTTAAAGCCGCTTATACCTGTTCTGGCTGTTTTCATGCTCTGTCCTTGAACCCAAGTCCAATACACAATTTAAGAGCTATGTGCATGCATTTGTTAGACTACTTGTCAGTCGCAGTGAGTGTTTTTTTGCAGAGGCTGAACATCTACGTTTGGGCCACATGGGGTTGTGGCACCTTAATTGGTAATGACTGGAGCAGAATAAATGGAATGGTATCAAATCCATTCCATTCGCTCCATTCCAGCCATTACTAGCTCAATGTATGGTAGTTGCAGTATGGTAGCTCAATGTATGGCAGTTGCGTGGTAAGAAACCTATAGCAGAGGGCTTTCGACACACCCGCTCCTTTCCAAACGCCCACTGCTTTACTTTCAACACAACGACTTGCCCGTACTCCCGTCGCCATATTGTGATGCAGCTACCCCTTCTCTATATGTGGTCATGATGAGTTCACTTTGAATTAAAACACATTCACTTTACTTTGAATTAAAACACATTCACTTTACTTTGAATTAAAACACATTCACTTCGGCAGTCACTTTTTTAAAGAAAAAAAAGGGCAATTTAAGTCATACAATCAAAATGTTGACACACAGGTCCATACAACTATGAGTCCATGAAACTATGATTGCGTTTGGAAAAGGTCAGAAATACAGTCTTGCAGCAAAGAAAGATCTCAGCACTTCATAGAGGCACAGCTCTGATTCAAATCATATACTGATTAATAAAGCCATGATCTGATTTTTTAAATTATCATAACCTTTTGTCAATTATGATAATGTGTTTGAATGGTCATGATTTCAATTGATGAGTTAATTTAAATAGATTGCCAATATAGGTAATTACTGGGCTAGTTTCATCTCATATTCCATAAGATATATATCCCATATTGGAAACTCAATGAAAGTTTAACATACTGTTTCAAATATGTGCCATTTTGAAAACACACATATATCATAAAAGGAAAATTGCTGAAAAAAACGTAGGTGTTATGGATTTGCATCCTCTGCTTTAAATATTTAGCTATCCTTCTGATTATGCATGCTGTCTTAATATTTTTTTTTACATAGATTAGTTATTTGAGACGACCATGATAAGCAGTTGTCTAGCTGCACTCCCAGTAGTTTGGTTTCTGCCACTTCTTCAATTTGTACTCCTCCCATACTTAATTGTATCCCATGCTGTTTTGGCCTTTTCCTAGTTGAACAGACCAACATAACTTTGGTTTTCTTGGTGTTTAAAGCAAGTTTGTTTTGGCAAACCCATTTCCTGATATTCTCCAAATCTCCATGTAAAGCTTGCTGTACCTGTAGAACAGATTGTCTTGCTGCATAAATTGTAGTATAATCTGCAAATATAGTAGCTTGAGTTTCAACCAAGGCATTGGGAAGGTCGTTGGTGTATATTAAGTAGAGAAGTGGCCCAAGGCAGCTGCCCTGCGGTATTCCACAGTTTAACACATTAGGGGAAGAAAATGAACCATTGATATAGGTGGACTGTTTCCTGTCAGTTAGATATGACTGTACCCAATTCAATGCTACCTCCTTAAAACCATAATGCATTAATTTTGTCAAAATAATTTCATGATCCACTAAATCAAATGCTGCACTGAAATCTTAAAATAGTACAAACCTACAAACCTGCCATTATCCATAGCATTGAGCCACTGGTCAGTCATGTCAACCAATGCAGTGGTAGTGGAATGGTTTTTGCGATAAGCCTGCTGATTGGCTGTAATCAGATCATTCTTTTCCATATACTCCCACATTTGTCTACTCACAATACCCTCCAATATCTTACTGAGTGTAGGGAGTAGACTAATTGGTCGACTATTGGCAGGAGTAATGGGTTCTTGGCAGTCTTTCGGAATAGGACACAGTTTTGCATGCTTCCATACATTTGCAAACAACCCCTTTTCCAGTGACCAATTAAATATGTATCTCAGTCTAACTGCAATCTGGGGAGCAGCACAGCGAAGCAAACAAATTGTCCATAAGACCATAACCTGTAGATTTACCATCAGGTAATGACTTCAATAGGTTTAACACCTCCTCTACTGTAGATTTACCATCAGGTAATGACTTCAATAGGTTTAACACCTCCTCCACTGACACCGTTTGAAGACGAAAAGAGCAGATCTTATTGCTCATAATATGATCATCAATCCATTGGACAATAGCTTGTTTGGAAGAATGTATTGTTGCTTAGTAATTTAATTTTCTGTGTAAAAAAATCTGCAAAATGATTGGCAATATCAACTGGTTTTGTTATTATTCTCCCGTCCACCTCCACACTAGATGGGCATGATGAGATAGATGTAACAAGTAAGCCCTTAACTGTGTTCCATACCTTTTTACAATCATTTTTACAATCAGTAAAAGCATTGTTGTAAAATAACTTTTTTTCCCTTCGATTCAATTTAACTGCATAATTACGTAATGTTCTATAATTCTGTTCATCAATTTCTCATTTTGACTTGGCTGCTAAGACTTTTGCCATATTTCTTTGAGAAAAAGCTTCACACAGTTCATCATCAATCCATGGAGATGGACGGGCACCAACTGTTCTCTTTCTTATAGGGGCATGATGGTCCATTACCTCAGTGAGCAAATCAATAAAACATTCTGTAGCGTGATTTAAATCATCCTCCAGATAAATCAGCTCCCAGGGTACAGCAGCTAAATCATTTAGAAATAACTCATGATTAAATGTTTTAAAATTTATTTTGACCACAATCCTAGGGGGTTTCTTTGGAACCTTGGTGTTCATGGTTATGCTCACAATATTATGGTCTGTCCAGCCCACTGGCATTGATCTGGCTTTTAAGCATTGCAATGGTATATTACAGAAAATCAGATCAATGCATGTGTCTGAACGATGACCCAACTTAATTGAAGATCTAGTAGTATCATTAACCATTTGTTTCAAACCACAGTTCTTAGCATATCTCATCAATTTCATTCTATTCAAATTATTGTGATCCTTCCAATTTATATTAAAATCCCCCAAGATAAATACATCTCTGTTGGTATCTGTGGCCTGGTCAAACCCAGTACATAAGTCATCCAGATAGGACACCTTAGAGCTAGGAGGTCTATACACACATCCTACCAATATGGGTGCCTGGTGAGGTAGATGTACTTGAGCCCATAGTGCCTCTATTTGACCTACATTAAGGTCATCCCTCCTCTTAAAAGGTATATGATTCTGAATATACAGTGCAACACCCCCACCATTCCTATTCCTGTCCCTTCTCAGTAGACTATATCCTTGAATGTTCATGTGCCCATCATTTACAGATGCATCTAAATGCGTTTCGGTCAAAGCCAAAATATGAATATTATTTATGTTGACCAAGTTAAAAACCTCATGTATTTTGTTAGGAAGGCTACATACATTAACCTGAGCTATATGCAGCCCTTTCCTTATCAAGCGGAGATCAATATAGCATGTATTTCTTATAGTTGAAGTTGTCATGATACACTACAACACACAAAATCAGTTTTAAACATTACATTAAAATAACCAGGGAGTTACTCTAGAGTCCTGATACAGTTGATATAAAGTTTATCCTTCACCATGGAGACTCGTTGATTCAGGCAACGCTTTGGTTGGTTGTCCTTGACAATGCTTGAATCCTCCGAAACCAGCGACATGTTTCTTTGAGTTCGTAAGTATCTCTCGTCAATGAATCGTTCAAGCTCTTCAATGGATTCCAAATCATCCAGCGTGTTTACAGAGTTAACTCCACAACAACACCCTGGCCCATCTACTGTTGATAGCCCCAATTCTGACTTGTGCCCTGATATCTGCTTCACTGATTTCTACTCTCGTAAAAGCCTGGGTTTTCTCCACGTTAACACTAGAAGCTTATTACCTAAAATGGATCAATTGAAAGTGTGGGTCCACAGCTCCAATCCAGATGTGTTGGTCATTACTGAGACGTGGTTAAGGAAGAGTGTTTTGAACACTGCTGTTAACCTTTCTGGTTATAACCTTTTTTGGCAAGACAGATCTTCTGAAGGTGGGGGAGTGACAATCTTTACCAAGGATCACCTTCAGTGCTCGGTTGTCTCCACCAAGTCTGTCCCCAAACAATTTGATTTGCAGGTTTTAAGTATTAAACTTTCAAAAAGCTCTTTGTTGACTGTTGCTGGGTGTTATCGTCCACCATCAGCACAGGCCTGTACCCTAACTGCCCTAAGCGCTCTCCTGGCCCCTTACAATAAGTCTGAATTTGTCCTGCTTGGTGACCTAAACTGGGACATGCTTAAACCAACTGACCAAGTCCTAAAGCAATGGGACTCCCTAAATCTTTGTCAGATTATTTCTAATCCCACAAGGTATGACTCCAAACACCCACAAAATGCTTGATGTTATCCTCACAAATAATCCTGATTGTTATCAGTCAGGTGTTTTGCGTAATGACCTTAGTGATCACTGTTTTACAGCCTGCGTACGTAATGGCTCAGTGAAACGACCTGTCCTGATTTGTCATAGACGCTTGCTAAAAAACGTTAATGAGCATGCCTTCCTTCATGAACTGTCCTCTGTAAAATGGTATAGAATCAGCTTGATCCCCTCTGTTGAACACGCTTTGACCTTCTTTTTTAATATTTTCAGTGATATTGTTATCAAACACGCCCCCATAAAGAAAATGGAGTTAAAAACAGGTTCAGCCCCGGTGTCACAAGTGTAGAGAGGAGTAGGCAGGAGGCAGTCGCTGGTTCAGAAATACTGAATTTATTAAAACACCATAATAAAAGCCAGACGAAACCCAAAGTGCAAAATAAAAAAGTACTCAGGAAAGAGTAGGAGAGATTCCTCTCAGGAAACCAAGCAACATTTACAATGACCGACAAAGACAAATGTCAGAGGGAATAGATATACCGTGAAAAAGTGGGGATTGGAACCAGGTGTGTGTAATGATGACGAGACAAGTCCGGGGTTGATGAGCGAAGGGCGTTTTCCAGCAGCGGGTTTGGCAGCAGCTAGAAGGTTGGCAACGCCAAACACCTGAGCTGAACAAGAGGCTTGATGAAAGACAGTCAATATTTAAATCACCCAGAAAATATACCTCTCTGTTGATATCACATACATTATCAAGTATTTCACACATGTTATCCAGATACTGACTGTTAGCACTTGGTGGTCTATAGCAGCTTCCCACAATAATGGACTTTAGGTGAGGCAGATTAAACTGTAGCCATATTTCTTCAACAGTATTTAACTTGAGATCCTCTCTAATCTTTACAGGAATGTGGTTTTGAATATAAACAGCAAAACCTCCTCCACTGGCATTTCGGTCTTTTCTGTAAATGTTATAACCTTGTATTGCTACCACTGTATCATCAAAGGTATTGTCCAAGTGAGTTTGAGATAGTCATAATATGAATGTAATTTGTTACTAGCAAGTTATTAATTTCATACACCTTGTTTCTTAAGCTACAAATGTTAACGTGGGCCATTTTGAGCACTTTTCTAGGATGTTTGATTGTTTTCATTGCTTTACTGGGAAGCTTAGCAGAAGTAGACATGATCATGTTATTTATGTTAGTGCAGAATGAGCTGCACAGAGTGGACTTCCTTCTAGAGCACACCGCCTCAGTGCTAACAGCATACATCCTATTCATAGGCACATGATTGCTGTATACAATAGCTGTAGGATCGGCAGATGCATTTAGGGCAGTTAGAGGGACATACATTAGGTTACTTACATTGTGTCGACCAATGCTCTTGGTATAATGTACATTTGCTAAAGCATTATGATGACTCAGCGACACAATGGTAGGGATTAACTGTGCTGGACTTGGGTCATTGATAAGTCATTGTCTCAACACAGCCTTATAATGCTGTGAAAGGATCCAGGAACCCAAATTATTTGGGTGGATCACATCCTCCTTATAAAATGTGTTTAATTTCCAAAAGGTATTGAAATTGTCAACAAAAGGTACACCCATTGAGTTGCAATAATCACGTAGCCAGTTGTGGAGAGAAAGAATCCTGCTAAAGCGTTAAATGTTATGATTTAGAGAGGGCACAGGGCCAGATATGATAGGTATTTTATTAGCGTCTAGCAGAGAGTCAATCAGCTCTTTGAAATCCAGTTTCAACTGTTCAAAGCTGCCCTTCATAATGTCATTAAAACCCGCATGGATTACGATAGAATCGATGTCCATGTCCTGGTGTAGTACATTCGGGAGCAGCTTAGTAATGTAATTTACTCGAGCTCCGGGATAGGATATTGTTTTTGCACCGGGAACAGTCACATTTCTTACCATGGTGCTGCCCAAAATCTCGGCTGGCGAGAAGGACGAGGAAATCGTCCACTCCTACGCAGGATGGTGCCTCTAACAGATGGAGAAGCCTCACTCAATCCAGAGCAGGGACGGACTGTTGCCGACATCGACTTCAAAATCGTAGGAAAAGGAGTAAGAGTAGTTACAGTGGCCGCAGACACAGGTACCCCCAGCGACGAAGGTGCTGGAAGATCAGGCTCCAAGGCGGTGAAACTCTTTGTTGTTTGTATCCGCTCCAGGCCTCTCGTTGGGAGTGTAGACTGCTTTGTGGAGGTCACTGTCTTCGGGTTACACGGCACATGACATGTGACCTTCATTGATTGCCATGCTCCTCAAGCTATGCTCCTTCGACTCCTTCGACGGGGAGGAGAGGCAGGAGATGGCTCCCCTGGCGAATGAACTCCAAGCAACACCGCCCAGTCGGATAATGACAAACGACAAGACTGAGATGCATCCAAAATGCGTGAACGCCGTCTAGCCACCAGTGTAGAAAAGATTAACATTCCACTCTGCGTTTTCCCCAGTTTCTTACGTATGCTGGCGACCTGTGTGATCAACGAAGCCACCTCAAGCCTATAATCCTCGCCAAGCAAACAATTACCGCATTGGAACTCCGAGTGATCCAGTTTGTTCCGAAACAAAGCGTAGTAGATACAGCTCCTACAGAGCTGGAACCGTTCATTTTCTTTCAAGCAGACTTTAACCTGTCAGTTAAGATTCCGGTACAAGAAATAGCCGTCCTAGCTGTTAAAAGATAACCGTGTCACAGAATCTGAGGGAAATAAGATATTTGTGCATATGGAACATTTCTGGGATCTTTTATTTCAGCTCATGAAACATGGAACCAGAGCTTTACATGTTGCGTTTTTGTTCAGTGTAATAGAACACAGAGGCTTTTCGTTAATGGAAGCCTCTCTCATTCAAATTCAGTTGAGTGTGGTGTACCGCAGGGCAGTCCGGCTAGGGACATTTTTGTTTTCTGTTTTTACAAATGACTTTCCACTGACCTTGAATAAAGCCTCTGTGTCTATGTACACTGACGAAATAACTGAGGCACTTAACATAGATTTCCAGTCAGTTTTAGAATGGGTAACTATAGCAATAGTCTGGTGCGAAATATCTCAAAAACTAAAAGCATAATTTTTGGGACAAATCACTCGCTCAACGCTAAACCTAATTATATCTATTAATTAACAATGTTGCTATTGAGCAAGTTGAGGAGATTAAACTGCTGCTTGTAGCCCTATATAGCAAGCTGTCATAGTCAAAACATATCGACTCAATGGTTTCTACAATGGGAAGAGGTCTGTCCATGATAGGGCGTTGTTCTGCCTTCTTGACATCTCAGTCAACCAGACAGGTTCTACAGGCCCTAGTTTTGTCACATGTGGACTACTGCCCAGCTGTCTGGTCATGTGTGGCAAAGAAGGACATAGGTCAATTGCAGTTGGTTCAGAACAAAGCAGCACGTATCGCACTTATATGTGCACAGGGGGAAAGTGTCAGTAACATGCATGTCAGTCTCTCCTGGCTCAAAGTTAAGGAGAAATTGTCTGCAACACTATTGGTCTTTGTGCGAGGTGTTGATGTGTTGAAGGTTCCTCTGTTCAATCAGTTAGCGCACAGTTTGAACACTTATCGGTACAACACAAGACATGCTAGACATGATATTATACATAATCCATAAACTATGGCCAAGAAATTGCTTATTAATGCATTGCCTATTGTTCATTTTAGCTCTCATTTAGCACTGGAGCCGGAGCTGGAGTTGAATTAGGCCTACATAAGAATATCTGTAATAATATGGCAACTACTCCTTTCAACAACAGCAGCAATCATAAATTCAATGGGTACATCATGAGGTTGGAGTAAGATCTTTAAGATACAAAGACCTGACTGGAATCATTTACCTATAGAAATCAGGGCATTAAAATCACACAGTGAATTTAAGAAAGCACTTTTTCAAATGTTAAGAACAAACTGTTTGTGTTTTTAGAAACATCACCATGTGAAGATATTTGTAAGTACTATATGTAAGTGTGTATATATTATAGGTACTTCGATTTATTAGTCGTTTTAGTAGTTGTAGTAGTAGTTTTTATTAATTGTACAAAACTTTTCATGCTGTACGTTTTTTATTTGTATTGTTAATATTATTATTTCATTGTTGTTATTATTGTTATTAGGCAGTAGTTGCCATAATATGGTTGTTATTATTGTTATTAGGCAGTAGTTGCCATAATATGGTTGTTATTATTGTTATTAGGCAGTAGTTGCCATAATATGGTTGTTATTATTGTTATTAGGCAGTAGTTGCCATAATATGGTTGTTATTATTGTTATTAGGCAGTAGTTGCCATAATATGGTTGTTATTATTGTTATTAGGCAGTAGTTGCCATAATATGGTTGTTATTATTGTTATTAGGCAGTAGTTGCCATAATATGGTTGTTATTAAGTATTGTTTGTTTGTTTCGTTTGTCTCATTTGGACACTCTTGAAAACGAGATTGTGCATCTCAAGAGATGTCATCCTGCAAAATGTCAAAAATAGAAATCTGTCTGGATAATAGCCGACCAATGTGCATGATGTCCCTGCTGCATGCTTTCACTTGGTTAGTTAGTATAACCACAGAGACCGTCTGGTCCATGAGCCCAATGGCCTGCTGGTCATATTGACCAAGAGCATGACACGCAATGCACTGGCATCTTAGACATTACAGTAGGGTACCACTTATCTATTACAATTCAGGTGCCAAGCTCCTAGATTATGAGGGATTGAAGTGACAAAAATCATCAAATAAATCATATGAATATGGGATTAGATGTATTATAGCAACTGACTGTGATGTTGCTGACATGATTCAGTACAGTACCCTAATCACACCCTGCTCTCCTGGTGAATTAGCATGAACAGAAAACTGTCAAGGAATTCAAAGTTTGACTGAACCTAAAACACAGATCTGAAAGGGATCATGCAACCATCACATTAATGTGAATATACCTTATGACCTCAAATGATCTTTTTCAAGAACCTTGATTAATTATATCGACTCGACCATAGCCTAATATGCAACATTATTGATTAAAATCAATAGCAAGGGCACTATGATATTCATGATCTATAGTCTACTGATCAAATAGGTTTCAATTTCCACAAGAGAGTTGTTTTGACATTAGGAATGACATCAATACTAGTTTCAATCTAATTAAATTCCCTTTAAATGGTAGCAATTTCATTATCCCTCACCCAGAGGAAATATTTGGCATTGTTTTGCTCTCTTAAATCAAAACCAATTTTCTCCATGCTCAGAACTGGTGTGAAAATAATAGTATGATATTTGCCATAAATGGTGTGAGTGCTATTAACCTTCCTTGTTTCTTTGGTTTCACACCCAAAACACACTCCTTTAACAATGAATGCTCAGTCATGTGCCTTGTTTTATTATTTTCACTTTGCTGTCATCCAGTAATCCTCCATTTCAAGCTTAATCTAGATGGGCGAATGTCTTTAAAAGTATAAAAACACATGGGTGCATCGGATACGGGCCCATATGACTGAATGAGCATCAGGTGCACTTTGGATGCACCTGATGCTCGTTCACATGTGAGACCTGATGATTTTATGATTATGTTGATAGACTCCTCAGGGGTTCTACCCTCTGCCCTCGTAGCCTGTGGAAACTTGTAGGTGTACCTTACTAATGACCTCAATAATGCTGAATGTTTTTAACATTATCCAATCAGCATTCTGTGGTGCCCATTGGGGTGCATCTCACAATGTGCAATAACTTAACATACAGGACAGAAACAGAGGCTATATTACATGTGTGTTCCGTTCAGTTCATACACTGTATCATATTATGATATCATAATATGATATTCACACAGACATTATGGATAGATTCTTTGATAAGCAACAATATTTATTTTTATGAAATTATATACTATATTCATAAATATTCCAGGTAAAAAAAGGTTCTGAATCAGATTGAAGGCAGTTATTACTTCAGTCATATAGTAATCTTTCATTTACTAACGGATGATCTTGATGGATACTGTTTGACCACCTCACAGTTCTACAGTGTAACACCTGAGCTTACTCTTTGGTCTTTAAAAATGACAGAGGTCAACCTTGCTCTGCGGATCAGTGCTCTTAGCCTCAAATTTGATATTGATCCCAATATTGATCTTCATGGGATTTAGGAGTTATATTTTGCCCATGTCAGTTTCCATTTTTCTTCTGCCAAAAATACTTTGAAAGTGTCCATATACTGAGCCAAATTTCTGTTTCAAGTGGTTTGTGTTTTTGGAATTTGTATTCCACATGGCTAGTAAAAATGAAAAGGTGTTCAAGATATTTTATACTTCATACTGTTTAGGTTTTTATCTAGCACTGCACTCATTACGTTTATATCGGCCACTGCACTCATACGCAAGACACATACAGTTGGCACTGAGATTAAAATGTCTCCTCTTACTTCCATTATGTAAATTCCTAAGGGCAGGCAGAGTCCCTCCTCATCACCCACTGCTGCCCCACACCACTGAAAGATTGGTGTCTTTCAAGCTGTTGAGGAATAGAAAGTGTCTAATGGCCTATCAACTGCAGTTCCTGGTCTGACCTTGTTTTTCATCAATGCTCATTAAGAAATGCTAGCGGCCTTGACCGAAGGCAAATGAAAGTTGTCTTGGGGATGTGGTTTGATGTGGGTATTTCTTGGGTGTGTCATTGCCATTCAATCACAACAAACAAGTGCAGTAGGGATTACAGCAAGGTAAACGTAGCTTTGCTATGGAGAGAATTACGTTTTAAAATTGAGAACTTCTCCCTCCTGACTGACTCGCCATCTCAAGATGGTCAGCTAATTCAGTTCTGTGTAGGCTAAAGGCTGTGCTGACCTTGTGTTTAGCCAAGCTGACAGCAGTTAGTTAGCATTACTTGGGGATAGCAGCTGGCTAGCCTATCTAGCTGTCTGATAGACTGTATATACAAAAGTATGTGGACACCCCTTCAAATTTGTGAATTTGGCTATTTCAGCCACACCCATTACTGACAGGTGTATACAATCAAGCACACAGCCATGCAATCTCCATAGATAAACATTGGCAGTAGAATGGCCTTACAGAAGAGCTCACTTTCAACATGGCACCGTCATAGGATGCCACCTTTCCAACAAGTCAGTTAGTCAAATTTCTGCCCTGCTAGAGCTGCCCTGGTCAACTGTAAGTGCTGTTATTGTGAAGTGGAAACGTCTAGGAGCAACAAAGCCTCAGCCGTGAAGTGATAGGTCACACAAGCTGAAGCGCTTAGCGCATAAAAATCATCTGTCCTCGGTTGCAAAACTCACTACTGATTTCCAAAATGTTCGTTGGGCGCTTAATGAAATGACAGAAGAATCTGGTTTTGGTGGATGCCAGGGGAATGCTACCTGCCCCAATGCATAGTGCCAACCATAAAGTTTGGTGGAGGAGGAATAATGGTCTGGGGCAGTTTTTCATGGTACGGATTAGGCCCCTTAGTTCCAGTGGAATCAAGTGAAATCTTAACGCTACAGCATACAATGACATGCTAGACAATTCTGTGCTTCCAACTTTGTGGCAACAGTTTTGGGAAGCCCTTTCCTGTTTCAGCATGACAATGGTGCACAAAGCAAGGTGTCCACATACTTTTGGTCATGTGGTGTATTTCTCTGACAAATCAGTTATGGCAAGATGGCATGAGCCAGTGTCTGAAATGTGCTTTTGTATAACACTTGTTCCGCAATGCGTTGCTGCAAAAGTAGCTTGCAACTTAGTTTCAATGTTTCATCACATCATGGATATACAGTGTACACGTTACTGTGGAAACAATATCAACTAGGTCTTCAATCAATCAATCAAATGTATTTATAAAGCCCTTCTTTCAGCTGATGTCACAAAGTGCTGTACAGAAACCCAGCCTAAAACCCCAAACAGCAAGCATGGTGGCTAGGAAAAACTTCCTAGAAAGGCCAAAACCTAGGAAGAAACCTAGAGAGGAACCAGGCTATGAGGGGTGGCCAGTCCTCTTCTGGCTGTGCCAGGTGGAGATTATAACAGAACATGGCCAAGATGTTCAAATGTTCATAGATGACCAGCAAGGTCAAATAATAATAATCACATTGGTTGTCGAGGGTGCAACAGGTCAGCTCCTCAGGAGTAAATGTCAGTTGGATTTTAATAGCCGCTCATTCAGAGTATCTCTACCACTACTGCTGTCTCTAGAGAAGTTAAAAACAGCAAGTCTGGGACAGGTAGCACGTCCGGTGAACAGGTCAGGGTTCCATAGCCACAGGCAGAACAGTTGAAACTGGAGCACTAGCACGACAAGGTGGACTGGGGACAGCAAGGAGTTATCAGGCCAGGTAGTCCTGAGGCATGGTCTTAGGGATCAGGTCCCCCGGGAGAGAGAAAGAAAGAAAGAAAGAGAGAGAGCTTACTTAAATTCACACAGGACAAGACAGGAAAAATACTCCAGCTATAACAGACTGACCCTAGCCCCCCGACACATAAACTATTACAGCATAAATACTGGAGGCTGAGACAGGTGTCGGGAGACACTGTGGCCCTGTCTGACGACACCCCCCGACAAGGCCAAACAGACAGGATATAACCCCACCTACTTTGCCAAAGCACAGCCCCCACACCACTAGAGGGATATCTTCAATCGCCAATTTATCATCCTGAGACAAGGCAGAGTATAGCCCATGAAGATCTCTCCCATGGCACAAACCCAAAAGGGGGGGGGAAACCCAGACAGGAAGATTACCTCAGTGACTCAACCCACTCAAGTGACGCACCCCTCCTAGGGACGGCATGGAGGAGCACCAGTGAGCCAGTGACTCAGCACCTGTAATAGGGTTTGAGGCAGAGAATCACAGTGGAGAGAGGGGAACCGGCCAGGCAGAGACAACAAGGGCGGTTCGTTGCTCCAGTGCATTTCCGTTCACCTTCACACTCCTGGGCCAGACTACACTCAATCATAGGACCTACTGAAGAGATGAGTCTTCAATAAAGACTTAAAAGTTGTGACCGAGTCTGCGTCTCTCACATGGGTAGACAGACCATTCCATAAAATTGGAGCTCTATAGGATAAATCCTTGCCTCCAGCTGTTTGCTTAGAAATTCTAGGGACAGTAAGGAGGCCTGCGTCTTGTGACCGTAGTGTACGTGTAGGTATGTACGGCAGGACCAAATTGGAAAGATAGGTAGGAGCAAGCCCATGTAATGCTTTGTAGGTTGGAAGTAAAACTTTTAAATCAGCCCTTGCCTTAACAGGAAGCCAGTGTAGAGAGGCTAGCACTGGAGTAATATGATCAAATGTTTTGGTTCTAGTCACGATTCTAGCAGCCGTGTTTAGCACTAACTGAAGTTTATTTAGTACTTTATGCAGGTAGCCGGAAAGTGGAGCATTGCAGTAGTCTAACCTAGAAGTGACAAAAAGATGAATGCATTTTTCTGCATAATTTTTGGACAGAAAGTTTCTGATTTTTGCAATGTTACATAGATGGAAAAAAGCTGTCCTTGAAACAGTCTTGATATGTTCGTCAAAAGAGAGATCAGGGTCCAGAGTAACGCTGAGGTCCTTCACAGTTTTATTTGAGACGACTGTACAACCATCAAGATTCATTGTCAGATTCAACAGAAGATCTCTTTGTTTCTTGGGACCTAGAACTAGCATCTCTGTTTTGTCCGAGTTTAAAAGTAGACAATTTGCCGCCATCCACTTAATTATGTCAGTCAGCTCAGCTGTCCTACAACACAATATTCTGTCACGCCCTGATCTGTTTCACCTGTCTTTGTGCTTGTCTCCACCCTTCTCCAGGTGTCGCCCATCTTCCCCATTGTCCCCTGTGTACTTATACCTGTGTTTTCTGTTTGTCCGTTGCCAGTTCGTCTTGTCAAGCTTACCAACGGTCGACCTGTCAGCTCCTGTCTTTTCCCTGCCTCTCTTTTTCTCATCCTCCTGGTTTTTGACCCTTGCCTGTCCTGACCCTATACCCGCCCGTCTGACCACTCTGCCTGACCCTGACCCTGAGTCTGCCTACCGTCCTGCACCTTTCCTCCATCTCTGGCTTACTGAACTCTGCCTGTCCCTGACCCTGAACCTGCCTGCCTTGACCTGTCGTTTGCCTGCCCCTGGTGTTACAATAAACATTGTTACTTCACACAGTTTACACTTGGGTCTTACCTTGATATTCTGATACAGTTGAAGTTGGGAAGTTTACATACACTTAGGTTGGAGTCATTAAAATGTGTTTTTCAACCACTCCACACATTTGTTAACAAACTATAGTTTTGGCAAGTCGGTTAGGACATCTACTTTGTGCACGACAAGTATTTTTTCCAACAACTGTTTACAGACAGATTATTTCACTTATAATTCACTGTATCACAATTCCAGTGGGTCAGAAGTTTACATACAGTGGGGCAAAAAAGTATTTAGTCAGCCACCACTTGTGCAAGTTCTCCCACTTAAAAAGATGAGAGAGGCCTGTCATTTTAATCATAGGTACACTTACACTATGACAGACAAAATGAGGAAAAAAAATCCAGAAAATCACATTGTAAGGACAACAAAGTCAAGGTATTGGAGTGGCCATCACAAAACACTGACCTCAATCCTATAGAAAATTTGTGGGCAAAACTGAAAAAGCGTGTGCGAGCAAGGAGGCCTACAAACTTGATTCAGTTACACCAGCTATGTCAGATGGAATGGGCCAAAATTCACCCAATTTTATTATGGGAAGGTTTTTGAAGGCTACCCGAAATGTTTGACCCAAGGCAATGCTACCAAATACTAATTGAGTGTATGTAAACTTCTGACCCACTTTGAATGTGATGAATGAAATAAAAGCTGAAATAAATCACTCTAATATTATTCTGACATTTCACATTCTTAAAATAAAGTGGTGATCCTAACTGACCTAAGACAAGTGTTACGGTTTGCTTCCTGGGAAGGAGAGGAGGACCAAAATGCAGCGTGGTTATGGTTGAACATCTTTAATAAAGATGATAACGTGAACAATATACAAAACGTGGAAGAACCGAAACAGTCCTAACTGGTGCAAAACACAGAGACAGGAAACAATCACCCACAAAATACTCAAAGAATATGGCTGCCTAAATATGGTTCCCAATCAGAGACAACGATAAACACCTGCCTCTGATTGAGAACCACTCTAGGAAACCATAGACTTACCTAGAATACTACACTGATCACAACCCCATCAATCTACAAAACCCCTAGACAAGACAAACACATAATCACCCATGTCACACCCTGGCCTAACCACAATAATAAAGAAAACACAAAATACTAAGGCCAGGGCGTGACAACAAGGAATGTTTACAAGGATTAAATGTCAGGAATTGTGAAAAACTGAGTTTAAATGTACATTCGTGGCCAAAAGTTTTGACAATGACACAAATATTCATTTGCACAAAGTCTGCTGCCTCAGTGTGTAAGATATTTTTTCAGATGTTACTATGGAATAATTACAAGCATTTCATAAGTGTCAAAGTATTTTACTGACAATTACATGAAGTTGATGCAAAGAGTCAATATTTGCAGTGTTGACTTTTTCAAGACCTCTGCCAATCTGCCCTGGCATGCTGTCAATTAACTTCTGGGCCAAATCCCGACTCATGGCAGCCCATTCTCACTTGGAGTGTCAGAATTTGTGGGTTTTTGTTTGTCCACCTGCCTCTTGAGGATTGATATTGATATGCTTATGAAGACTTATAAAGTCTGCCTACACTTTACCTAATAAATCAACATCAGTTGTGTGTAGAGTACAACTTCAGTTGTTTAACCAGAACTAGAATGGCATTTGTATTTCTATAATCTATTTGCCCAAATCTAATGATATCTAACATACTGACATGCACAGCTCTCTGGGTGTGGTTCTGTCTTCAAGTCTTCAGTGGGTGATGAAGTCCCTTCCATCGATGTAATGTTTTACAGGTTATTGACATGTGCAGTCATATGACAGGAGGGGTGAAGTATATGACACTCCATCCTGGATATGACAAAGGCAGGCAGAGTTCAATAACTACAGGCAAATGTGAGATGCAGAAGGATGGCACTCTTCTCACAATTTCTGAACGTATGTAGATATTGTAAACAAAGTGTTTTGATAACTTTCATGTGCAGTAGTTCCATTTGGAATAAGTCATCCTTCACATAACATTGTGGATGTTATGTTCCACAATCCCCCCCCCCCCCCCCCCCAATTCAATAATAATAAAAGACGAAAACAAGTAATCGATGTGTCTTCTATAATTGTATTGCTAAGTGCATGGTCTCTCTCCATTCAGAGACATCTCCATCAAGCCTGTCTGCCAGTCTGGAATCCACCACATCATCTTGCAAGTCTCCCTGGTGCTGGCTCCATACAGGCACATCTGTTTGTCAACACATATGCACATAGTCACTGTTCTATTACAAATGGCAGTTAGAATAGGTCATATCTGACACACAAACAGATACCATGTTGAAATTTGAACCGGTCAGACTAAACCTACCTTATTCTGTTCTCCCCATTGAAAACCGTTGGTGAGCAGGCAAGAGGTGAGGCTCCAGACTAACATTTTCCCATTGTGGCACTGGTCGCACCATGATTTGGTCGCACCAATTTATTTCTGCGGTGTCATAAGTTGTTTCATCTAACATGTCAAACAGAAATGCACGATTCAAGATATGTTGATGTGCAACCTAGTTGTGGGTTGACAATAGGTTATTGTTGTTATATTATACTGTTAAAATAGGGCTCCAGAATTTTCGGATTTTTGTTGTTCAATATAGATGAATTTGTCAAAACTTGTATGTGCGCTGATATTATAGGCACATTTATTTTGGGGCTAATTCACTACAATGAGGGATTTAAAATTCAAAATACATTAGCTAGATCGCTAAGACTAAATATAATAATCACTGCTAGTAGTCATGTATTAATCTAACAGCGAATTTAATGTCCTTTGCAGTTGTATTCTGCTACCCCTATGCACTCATAATTGCTGATGCGCAATTGGACGTATCAAATATATTGGTTGTAAAATAGTTGCTATTGAGCTAAATATTAAGAGATGACAAGAAAACTGAGAACAACATTAGTTGCTTATAAAATATGTATTTCCCGCAATTTTTATTTTTTTATTTTATACAAGCAGAAGCATTTTCTCTCTCTCCCAGAGTGCACATCAAGTGACTCACTTATCACAGCAGCAGGTCCCAGAGAAACAGGTCCAAGCAAAACAGGCCTAGGGGCTGGACAGACCCTTTCAATACAGGAATCATGAGGCTAATGCACTTTACTGTTTGACCAACTCATGGTTTTAGCTTCTAAAAAAGAGGATGTTTGGACCATAACGGATTTTGACATACTGTAGCTATATTGTAATCAAAGTTCTGTCATCAATAGCGGTCTGATAGGTTGCAGCAAACTAAGTAACATTGTCAATCTGTTATTACCTGAGAGTATAGACTGAGTATACCAAACATTAGGGCCACCTTCCTAATATTGAGTTGTGTGGTGTCGACTCCAATGCTTCCCACAGTTGTGTCAAGTTGGCTGGATGTCCTTTGGGTGGTGGACCATTCTTGATTCACACGGAAAACTGTTGAGCGTGAAAAATCCAGCAGCATTGCAGTTCTTGACACAAACCGGTGCACCTGGCACCTACTACCATACCCTGTTCAAAGGCACTTCAATATTTTGTCTTGCCCATTAACCCTCTCAATGGCACACATACACAACCCATATCTCAAGGCTTAAAAATCGTTCTTTAACCTGTCTCTTCCTCTTCATCAACACTGACTGAAGTGGATTTAACAAGTGACATAAATAAGGGATCATAGTTTTCACCTGGATTCACCTGGTCAGTGTATGTCATGGAAAGATCAGGTGTTCTTAATGTTTAGTATACTTGGTTTATATTTTGGGATGGTGCGTTACAGATGTCTCCTGAGGTTGATAGTATTTTCCACAGTCAATTTGTGGGGCAAACGGTCTCTTTTCCTGTGGAAACATTGCATTTGGGTCTGAATTTAATTTTTGAATTAACATGATAAGTAAAGTGTCTCCAAACATTGCGTGTGCCTTATTTAAATCAATGATTTGTTGCCGACAGATTGGAGAACGGTTGACGGCAGACACATGACTCGTGAATGACCCGGGCATTGTATTTATTTTCCAATAACAGCATTGAAACATTGCAGTGAGAAAGCCTTACTATTTTGCTAATTTCATGCATGCTTTTGATTGGACCAAATTAATAACACTGAAAAGCTCTCAATTTCTCAAAAAACTCTTGCACAGTCCACTTACTAGTCAGATTTCGGTTACAGAGATAATTTAGTCTCTTCTCGTTTTTTCAACCGAAATGAAAAATATTTTTTGTTTAGTTATAGTTTTTTGTGTGTCTATTTAGTCAGTTATTGTCTCGTCAACTGCCACTGAAAAATTGGTGTTTAACAAATATTTTCTGCACTATTTTTGTTTATGAAATTACCACTTTGTTGATGGAGCTGTCTGTGACATCAGGGCGGTAACTCATGAGGCCTCATGATGGTGTGTCCTTTTCATAGGAGTCGAGGGAGACTCTCGTATTGCCTGACAAGCTGTAAAATAGCAAGTGTACAGTGAAATAAATTATTTTTGGAGGTCACTAAACTATTGCAATCATATTGCTGGACATGTTATGATACCCACATTTGCTCCTTCTGGTAGGTCCCGGCATCCGTTCACGACCAGGAATCAGTGTTATCGTGTTTCCAAGCCAAATCTGAGTTGTATTGAGGTAGGCTAACATTAGCCAGGTAGCTAGCTAGTTAGGTAGCTAGTTAGCTAGCTAACGTCAGCTATGCTAGCGATGATAGTGATAATGATTATCAAAATATACTGTACATAATCAGATACAAAGCCAGCAGTATATGGTTTAGCTATAAGTATACTCACTACCATTGGGAACCAACTCCAACCACCTATTCCGCATGGTAGGGTCATTCAGCATGCATTGTTGAACCGGAGCCAGAGGCATTGTGAATCTGTATAGGCCTTTTCTGTCTCAAACGGTGTGATCCTTTGAACACGATAAAACAATGGAGCCCCATTCAATGAAGAGAAGCAAAGTGAGTGGAGGGGCGATTTGCATGTGGCGCTTGGCAAAAGGGGGCATGAATTGTAGACATAATTGTCATCCAAACCTAACCTTAATTTACTCGTTGTGACGCACTCATGTTCCAAACTCCGTTTAAGACGAGACTGACGTTATGAACAAAATTATCCTATTAAGAATAAATGTTTCTGACTCATATCGAAGCCACATAGGCCATTTCAAAGAGATTATTCGTTTTTTCGGGGCAGTCGCTCTTTAACAATGGATTCATCTGAAATGGCAAACTATACACTATATAGTGCACTACTGTTGTCCAGGGTCCATAGGGAGAATAGGTTGCCATTTTGGCCGCAGACAATATGTGACTGCTCCATTGCCCAGGACCAGGATGTGAACAATGGTGTGTAGTGGTATTCTGGCAGCATTCGAGCATCAGACTTGTGGCCAGTGAAACGCTCAGTCAAAACAAATCATGGCTCCACTCACTCTGCTGGTCAAAGCCAGTAGAGCTCAAGCCACAAGCATTCCATCGGCAGTGGGTCATCAGAGAAAGATGATCCCGTTTACAAGAGTCCTCAGCGGTTCTAGTGCCCTCTCCATCAACCGGCCTGGTACTGCACATTCAATAAGGATAATCCTAATCTGCCTAGATAATTACCTTTACAGCATACAGTAAATTCTATCATTTACCTGACTGATTGTCATGCTTTAGAAGGGCTATTTTGGGGGCTCGGTCGACTGGAATATCTGTCATACAGGGTAGCTGGTACGGGGATAGACATTTATATTACTATGGCTGTTGTTCTGTAATTTTGTCTGTTCCGCTGTCCCCGCCGTCCCAACCCCATGCCCACCCAACACCCGGCCCCCTCTGCCTGTGGCTTGGAACAGAAGTGTGAGGCAGAAAAATAACATAATTGGTGCTAATTTAATTGTAATCATATGCATGCTCTTGTTACATTCACATACTCTACAGTATGTTCCTGGTGACAGCTTGGCTAAATTCAGCGTTCTGATCAGATTTATTTTGTGTCTCTGTCAACTCAGCTCTCGCCATGCATGCTGTGGGTCAGAATAACTTCTGCTGCTCTGCTGTAAGTCTGTCAGACAGACTCTCATGTCTCCAAGGGCGTAGGAGAGACTGACATTGTCACATTGGGGTGAGGACACATTAGGGTGAGTATTTTGGGGGGGCAAAACAGGTTTTAAATGCAAATTTCCAGTGACTTTTGGTCACTAGAAATACAGACAAATCTTAACTTACAAATTGGCAAAACAAGGCTAATGGAGGGCCTTGTAGAGGGGCACTTACACTGGTACAGTGTAATCAGTCATAGGGCCATGGCCATTCATACCGTACTGAATACCAGTCTAACTGTTACTATGAATATATTCAAATAAACAAACCATTTTGTATTCTTTCTCTGCTACTGTATGATACATTTTCTAGTATTTTTCCCACTTCCCCTTTCAGGTTGTTACTACTGCTGCTCTACATACTGTATGGTTTGAAACTTAACTTAATATTTTCAACTTATAATACCATTTTTATACTGTAATAACCAGCAACATACACAGTTAAAAACTGTTTAAATATTTTTTTTTAAAGATAGGTATGAAAGGTCAAACTGTAATGAATCAATATCCACTCTACACAATTATACACACAAATCAAATATAATCATGGCTGCCTCTCTCCTGCCAACATAATATCATGGGAAAATTTCATCCTGGCACGTTTTTGCAAAAAGTTTAAAGCTTTTCTAAATACATTGTAGTCAATGGGAAAAGATGAGTGTCATAGGGTTGATGTTTTTCTCAGTACATTGCAGTCAATGGGAAGTTAACACATGTTATACACCCTCTAGACTTAAGATGCTATAATTTCATCAGAGATTATATATGATCATTCAGATTGATCACACAATGACAGATAATCAGTCTATGAACTCTGTGGGCTTACCTGTTGGTTTGTGGCCACTCTCTCTCTCTCTCTCTCTGCCTGTATGTCTGTTCATGGCTTTCACTATCCTGCCATGATCATGATAGCACCAAACAAAGTCTTAACACATGGAACACACCATCATGACCCATAATCACCGTGATGAAGTTAAAGACATCTAAACTGAAAGCACTCACATTTGCCAGCTAGTTTGCCAGGGGTGGTGTGCAGGCAGTTGCCAATAACATTACTTACAGTCCTTACACTCCAATGAGAACACTTTTGTCCTCTTTTTCTCCTCTCTTTAAGTGGTGACACATCCATTGCTAACTCACTGATCCTATGATGAAGACCTAGACAGTGATTGTGCAAGTAATTCTGTAGCTAGCAAGTATTCGTGACTTCAAAGAAACATTCCCTATCAGTTTTTCACACAGCCAGAACTACTGCTTTTTCTCTCACTCACTCACACACTACCACACTGCTTGTTACAACCGAGAGTGAGAACAGTCAGTGTGGACAGGGGGAAGTGACTCATGTTCCAGCAGCAGAGGCCTTCAAATAAAAGTCCCTCAACGAATCTGCATTTGTTTTTTTTATATGTATATTTTTATAATATAAAAAATGTCTAATGGACCATTTTACCTACTTCTAACATTGGTGGTGGGGGGGTTCTATGGTGGTCCTTGCATAAAACTGCCAGAAGAACTCATAGGCACCAAACGTTAAGTTTGACGTTGCATTAGCGAACATGCATTATTTCCACACTCTCAGCAAGAGATGCACATGGGAAAGATCCTTTTGGGCACCTCTGTTGCTCTACAGCTGCCCCTGAAGACTGTCATATTAATAATGTACCACGTCACTCAGGTTTGTTCACGGTCTCTGATTGTGGTAGGGCCATGAGGGTCTGCTGTTTTTCGGCAGGGTGAAGTGTTACAGCAGTGGGCCTCTTTCTTGTATCAGGGTTGCAAGAGAGTTAACAAGGTCATCAGGCTCAGCTATTTCAGACATTAACTTTTACTGATTAGAAATATTTACAGAGAATTTCACTTGAAGGCACAAAGGACATTTGAATCTCATTTCAATAATTGTAGGGGTTGACATTATCAAAGAGGAAGAGGCGAAGCAAGAGGCTTTACTCCGCCCGAAATCACGTTAAGCAGATTTGTCTAATTTAGTCAAGATAAAAATGTATTTTGATTTTGATACGTGAGGCTTATTTGATTTAATATAAGTTTTGCAATGCTTAGGTTGTTACGAGTGTACTGATATGTGATGCATGTAATATTCTGGCCACTTTAAGAAAAAACACTTAATATCGGCGGTGTCCCTGTTGAAATCCGAGACCATCTATGCATATACTGTAAATGAGGCTTGTAGCATAGCATCTCTCTCCATTGAATACAGGCGGTTGACGTCAATATTTCTCATCAAATATTCAAAAAAGTATTAAAATAACTAGATGTATCCACCGATCCAAAGAGAGGAATAAGCCAGAGCTTGACAGTCCTCCATTCCGCTCTGTGGACAACAAATCCCATTGTTAGGGCGGAGACACAAACACCTCGTCATTATATCCACCATCTCTGACGTTTTTCACAGACTTAATGGGAAGTGCACTGCTAAGCAGTACTTTAATTCCTTTAAGTCTGACTTTTTTGAGGAAGATCGTCCGGGGAAGAACGATCTCCTCAGAACTTTCAGGAAACATTTAAATAATTGTTTTTCCCTTATCTGAAGTGCACAGGAGCAGGAAGCTCCTGGAAAGCATCCAGGTTCAACTTGTTTTTTGGATGGAAGCCACTGGGTTGTGTGATGTGATATGGGTCAGTAAACAAACCCATCGATTTTGTTATTCCTTCAATTTAGTATTGATCAAGCGAGACTGAGAGTAAATACACTATGATGTTGTCACTTCCTTATTTTAATGAAATCAATACCTTGGGGTGAGAGATCTAAAACTTAGTACTCCTATTATATTTACAACACTCTTAGAATTAGTGGTGACGAGAGGAACCCTGAAGATCCTCAAGGAACCATTGCTAGTCGATGGTTTATATCTGCACCTTCGATTAGTTCAGGGGTTCTTGGAGGAACTTTTAATGGTTCAATGTAGCAAGGAGTTCCTGGAGGTATCCTTTAGTAGAGGCGTGGCTTAATAGCAGTGGTGGAAAAAGTGCCCAATTGTCATATTTGAGTAAAGTAAAGATACCTTAAAAGAAAATTACACAAGTAAAAGTGAGTCACCCAGTAAAATACTACTTGAGTAAGTCTAAAAGTATTTCATATAAATATACTTAAGTATCAAAAGTAAATGTAATCGCTAAAATATACTTAAGTATCAAAGTAAAAGTAAAAGTATAAACCATTGAAAATTCCTTATATTAAGAAACCCAGACGGCACAATTTGATTGTTTTTTAAATTTACGTATAGCCAGGGGCACACTTCAACAGTCAGACATAATTTACAAATAAAGCATTTGTGTTTAGTGAGTCTGCCAGATCAGAGGCAGTAAGGATGACCATGGATGTTCTTTTGATAAGTGTGTGAATTAGACAATATTCCTGTCCTGCTAAGCATTCAAAATGTAACGAGTATTTTTACGTGTCAGGGAAAATGTAAGGAGTAAAATGTACATTATTTTCTTTAGGAATGTGGTGAAATAAAAGTAAAAGTTGTCAAAAATATAAATAGTAAAGTACAGATACCAAAAAAATATACTTAAGTAGTACTTTAAAGTATTTTTACTTAAGTACTTTACACCACTGCTTAGTAGGGGTGTGGCTTTAGGATATATCGTTTTTTGGCCACCTGTTAGAGTAAAGGCTGAACACTGACAGTTTTGTAGCTTCAATGAGGCTAACAGAAGTGTATGAGTTCCTCAAGGGCCAAAAGAAACCCCTCCCATCACAAAAAGGTTCCTCAAAGACCCTTTTCAGAGTGGTTCCTCTAGGAACCTTTTTAAACTGGAAAGGTTCCGCTGGTGTGGCAACACAAAAAGCTCTTCCAGTGTGTACTGCATCTATAACTTTGACCATTAGTCCAACAGCCTGTTAGTCAAACAATTTATTGGTCATCTAGCATGAGCTATAATATGCAATATGATTCTTTCTGATTCTCTATAAGGTGTTCTTAGTGTATTTATAGTCTAATGTTTCAAAACAGTGGTTAAGTTAATTATTCCCTAAGGGGGAATAGAGGTGTGTGGTTGTCTTTTAGAATCCAGCCCAGTAACAGCTGCTGAAGAATCTCCTAGCAGAGCCCATTACAATGAAGCGGAATCTTATGCCTGCATCCCAAATGGCACCCTTTTCCCTATATAGTGCAGTACTTTTGATAAGTGCACTACTGTATGTAGGGAATAGGCTGCCATTTGGGACAAAACCTGTTTATGGTAATTATATTCCCAAGGGGGGATTTACCAGCCTTCTATGTACTCCTTCTCACAACTGTCTCCAAGGAGTGTTTTAAAATATATAGACCCTGGCCCCGCTCCTCCTCATAGCCAGACTACATTACGGTTACCCTTGGGGGAGGTTATGCATCTCATTTACTGAGACAAAGACCCAGCTACTGCATACGTGCACTATGATAACCGTTTGTTAAGTTGATGTGTTGGCTCAGGGATTTAATATCGGCAATGATGTTATAATGTGTTATTTATAGTCCACCGGCTGTGCTGGATGTCAGAGCAGATGAATTTGTAGGAACTTAGTCTCCTGGTCAAACTGTTAATGCGGACAAGACTCATTATATTAAGAAGTCTGGGATGTCTCAGCGACAATTTTTCTTTTAAGGAAGCTAATGTTAGATTGTTTGACAGTGACCTCAGTCATGTGTGTTGTCCAAGGGGTATTACATGTGTATGTTTTTCCAGTGGTTGCTGGGATTGTTGATCCTGACCTGGCCTCAATTTGGTAATACCAGAAGATGTAATGCTGTCTATAACAGATTGTTTTTGCTATGGCCGAGGATGCAGGCTGACTGGCTGAGGCGCTGAAGGTCTACAGGCCACTGTCCATGAAGGTGAGGCCAGGTCACAGTATATAGTACAGCACCGCCACAGCATTGGAAAGGTGTTATCAGTTCAATGAAGTCTCCCCTGGAGCACATATTATGCATTGTCAGAGTGGTGCGTGGGTAGGTAATTAAATAATTTAGGCCACGGTGTTCAATGACCTGAGGCATTACACGTGACATCCTGCATTGACGCCAATACAGGGGACGCAGGTCCGGGTGCCTTGTGAGAATTTATTGATGAGTCGTCAACCCGCCTCTAAAATCCGTCCTATTGGACAACATGCAATCATTGGAGAATAAACTGGATGAGCTCCATTCAAGACTTTCCTACCAACGGGACATTAAAAACTATAATATCTTATGTTTCACCAAGTCGTTGCTGAACGACGACATGGATAATATACAGTTGGCTGGGTTTTCCGTTCATCGGCAAGTCAGAACAGCTGCCTCTGGTAAGAGAAGTAGTGGCGGTCTGTGTTTACAAAATCTAATATTAAGGAAGTCTCTAGGTTTTGCTCGCCTGAGGTAAAGTATCTCATGATGAGCTGTAGACCACACTATTTACCAAGAGCGTTTTCATCTATCTTTTTCATAGCTGTTTATTTACCACCACAAAACGATGCTGACACTAAGACCCCACTCAACAAGCTGTGTAAGGTCCTAAGCAAACAAGAAAATGCTCATCCAGAGGCGGTGCTCCTAGTGGCCAGAGAGTTTAATGCAGGGAAATGTAAATCTGTTTTACCTCATTTCTGCCAGCTTGTTACATGTGCAGACACAGGAAAAAATCTCAAGACCACCTTTACCCCACACACAGAGACACATACAAAGCTCCCTCTCATCCTCTATTTGGCAAATCTGACCATAATTCTATCCTACTGATTCCTGCTTACAAGCAAAAACGAAATCAGGAAGTACCAGTGACTCGCTCAATGCGGAAGTGGTCAGATGACACAGATGCTAAGCTACAGGACTGTCTTGCTAGCACAGACTGGAATATGTTCATATGACATTGCGGAGTATATCACATCAGTCACTGGCTTCATCAATAAGTGCATTGACGACGTCCCCCCCACAGTGACTGTACGTACATACCCCAACCAGAAGACATGGATTACAGGCAACATCCACACTGAGCTAAAGGGTAGAGCTGCCGCTTTCAAAGAGTGGGACTCTAAGCCAGACACTTAGAAGAAATCCCGCTATGCCCTCCGACAAAACATCAAACAGGCAAAGTGTCAATACAGGACTAAGATTGAATTCTAATACACCAGCTCCAACACTTGTCGGATGTGGCAGGGCTTGCAAACTATTACGGACTACAAAGGGATGCCTAGCTGCGAGCTGCCCAGTGACACGAGCTTACCAGACAAGCTAAATGACTTCTATGCACACTTCAAGGCAAGCAACACTGAAGCATGCATGAGAGCACCAGCTGTTCCTGACGACTGTGTAATCACGCTCACCGTAGCCAATGTGAGCAAGACCTTTAAACAGGTCAACATTCACAAGGCTGCAGGGCCAGAGGGATTACCAGGATGTGTACTGTGAGCACGCGCTGACCAACTGGCAAGTGTCTTCACTGACATTTTTAACCTGTCCCTGGCCAAGTCTGTAATGCCTACATGTTTCAAGCAGACCAACATAGTCCCTGTGCCCAAGAACACCAAGGTAACCTGCCAAAATGACTACCCGTAGCAGTCACGTCTGTAGCCATGAAGTGCTTTGAAAGGCTGGTCATGGCGAACATTAACACCACAATCCCAGAAACCCTAGACCCACTCCAATTTGCATACCACCCCAACAGATCCACAGATGACGCAATCTCTATTCCACCCCACACTGCCCTTTCCCACCTGGACAAAAAGGAACACCTACATGAGAATGCTGTTCATTGACTACAGCTCAACGTTCAATACCATAGTGTCCTCAAAGCTTATTGCTAAGCTAATGACCCTGGGACTAAACACCTCCCTCTGCAACTGAATCCTGGACTTCCTGACGGGCCGCCCCAAGGTGGTAAGGGTAGGCAACACACATCTGCCCCACTGATTCTCAACACAGGGGCCCCTCAGGGGTGTGTGCTTAGTCCCCTCCTGTACTCCCTGTTCACCCATGACTGCGTGGCCAAGCACGACTCCAACACCATCATTAAGTTTGCTAATAACACAACGGTGGTAGGCCTGATCACTGACAACGATGACACAGCCTACAGGGAGGAGGTCAGAGACCTGGCAGAGGGGTGCCAGGACAACAACCTCTCCCTCAATGTTATCAAGACAAAGGAGCTGATGGTGGACTACAGGAAAAGGAGGGCCGATCATGCACCCATTCTCATCGATGGGACTGTAGTGGAGCAGGTTGAGAGCTTCAAGTTCCTTGGTGTCCTCATCACCAACGAACTATCATGGTGCAAACACGCCAAGATAGTCGTGAAGAGTGCATGACAACGCCTATCCCCCCTCAGGAGATTTGGAATTGATCCTCAGAAAGTTCTACAGCTGATCCATCAAAAGTATCCTGACTGGTTGCGTCTGCGCCTTGTATGGCAACTACTCGCTCTCTGACCACAAGGCGCTACAGAGGGTAGTGCGTACCGCCCAGTACATCACTGTGGCCAAGCTTCCTGCCATCCAGGACCTCTATACCAGACGGTGTCAGAGGAAGGCCCAAAAAATTGCCAAAGACTCCAGCCACCCAAGTCATAGACTGCTCTCTCTGCTACCGCACGATAAGCAGTATGTGTGGGGTACAGAAATGAGGTCGTCATTAAAAAATTATGTTAAACACTATTATTGCATATAGAGTCAATGCAACTTATTTTGTGACTTGTTAAGCAAATTTTTACTCCTGAACTTATTTAGGCATGCCGTAACAAAGGGGTTGAATACTTATTGACTCAAGACATTTCAGCTTTTCATTTTCAATTAATTTGTAAAAATGTCAAAAAACATAATTCCACTTTGACATTATGGGCTATTGTGTGTAGTGACACAAATAGCAATTAAAAATTTTATCCATGTTAGATTCAGGCTGTAACACAACAAAATGTAGAGAAAGTCAGGGGGTGTGAATACTTTCTGAAGGCATTGTATATGTAAACACATTTTCATTATTTCTGTCAATGGTGAAATTGGTTAATTTGTCATGGCACTGTATATTCTATTTTTATCTCTTATGTAAATATCTTGGGACAAAGTCAAATATGACTGGATTGCTGTGTGAATAGAGAAACAAAGAGGCCAGACCATATCCAATCTTCTCCCTAGTATGAATACATTTGTTTATTGTAATAATAGTAGCTACTCTAGACAAGCCAACCTCGCTGGCAACCGATTATTAGGACATTGGCTCAATGTTATTACCAGTATAATAATTGTTTTGTCTTTTACATTATACATTGTTTTCTCTGCCAATGAAAAGGAGCAATGTGAGCAATGCAAGCATATCTTTTTAATTAGTTCACTAGACATGACATTACATTTTGTAAATAGATCTTGCATAATGCACAGCACAAAGATAAATGGTACGGATGTATAATTACTTAGCGGAACAAATAAATATATATATATTTTTAAATAAGACAAAGGGAGACAATTATGTTGTAAACTCGTGACAGGTTTCCACTTTTCTTGGAACAATTGACAAGTACAGTTAACCAGTGTATTTGTTATGTCATTATCCAGCACCTGCAAAGCTTCTTTTGGCACTAATAACCCTGGCTGCACCTCAAATTGCACCCTATTCCCTGTAGTGCACTAATTTTGTCCAGGGCCCATCCCAGCAAACAGGTGATGTCATGAGGATGTTTGGTTATGTTCCCATTAGGACCCTTAAGGGTTTTGGTGTGATGTTATTCCACTGACATTCTGAGAACGTTTGAAGAACGTCCCCGGGACAAACCGGGAACTATAAAATGGTCCCCAAGGGAACGTTTTCTTTGGGACCTCTGTATAGTTCCTTGTAAGTTACCAGGACGTCACTGAGGACCATGTCTGGACCATGTCAGGTCCTTTTAAGGACATTCTCAGGTCTTATTTTACTAGTCCTTAGGACATTGCGTGATGGTCCCAAGGGAATGTTCTCTGGGAGACCTTTGTGTAGTTCCCTGTAAGTTCTCAGTACTTCACTGAGGACCATGTCATGACCATGTCTGGACCATATCAGGTCCTTTTTAGGACATTCACAGGACTTTCATTTTAATTGTCCTTTGGACATCGCGTGATGGTCCCAAGGGAACATTCTTTCGGGGACCATTTTATAGTTAGCGGTTTGTCCCGGGGAAGTTTTCAGTACATTGTTTCATGGTCTCCTGAAGGTCCCCTGAACGTTCTTGGGATGCTGTGTCATGGTCCCCTGGAGGTTTTGTGTAGTTCCCGGTTTGTCCCAGGGACGTTTTTAGGATGTTGTGTCATGGTCCCCTGAACGTTCTTGAGACGTACCCTGGAGGTTTTTGTCATGTGATTGTCCAAGGTGTCCCAAACAATTATATGTAAAGTTATTACATTGTATGGGGGTTTTAACGTAAGTGGAACGCTGTTCAGCTAAAATTGTGTAAAAATCTTTAATCAATGACCTTACATAACTTAGTAGTGACTTTTCAATATGACCCCACCTGGGATTTTTAGTTTACTAGGAAAGTCAGTTAAAACAAATTCTGCCTTGTTCAGGGGCAGAATGACAATTTTTTTACCTTGTCGGTGCCAGTATTTGAACTTGCAACCTTTCGGTTACGAGTCCAACGCTTTCGGATTTGAACTCACAACCTCTGGATTTGAACTCACAATCTCTGTGCTGCGCCACAAACTCTGTAGTATTTCATAAGTCCCCTACACATTCATTACCTAAAATACATCTCTGCACTTAGCAAAATAGTGCCTGCGTACTTAATTAGCAGTTCATTTGACTATTCTCTCATTGATTTTATTTATTTATTTCATCAATCTGAGTTTGGGTTTTCAATATAGTTGTCTAATTTTGGTGGGGCATATTATTCTGTTTTAATGTTACTGAATCACTATAAAAATTAATAATAGTTTTTTATTCCGTGTATTTTTAACAGAGCTGAGATTTACTTTGAAGTGAAAAGTGTAGGAATAGGCCTATAGGTGAAATCAATCGTTAATACAGACATGATGGCGTAGCAGGAAGTTCAGAATGCTGTGAACCAGGAGGTTGTGCGTTTCAATCCCAGGAAATGATCATTACTGTATGAATACACATACATCATGTAATCATGTATGTCAAATATGTAAATTGAAAAACACTATGTTTAAAGAACTGTTTGTGTGGTTGTCCCTAGTGATGCCAAAAGAGCTGCGACTTGAGCAGTTCACCAATCAGGGCCTTGATTGGCTAGGCAACAGTAAACAGGGTGATGTGTAATGAATCTAGGGTGGTGTGCCCTGGGTAGAACATTTTTTAGAGGAAGAACATTTTCTTTGCAACCATCAGGTGAACGAGACAAAACCTCCAGGGGACCATGACACAACGCCCTGACGACTTTAGGCGACAATTTTGTAATGTCCGATGGACGTCCTAACAACGACACATTATTGTTTGCAAGGATAGAGCTCTGGTCAAATTTAGTGCACTATAAAGCAAATAGGGTGCCATTTGGGATGTAGCCCCTGTCTGATTAATTTGGTCAGTCAGTCATAGTTCATCCCCAGTGGAACTAACAGTTCTTTAATTGACCAGTCCACAACAGAGGAGGATTCCGCCTGTCACAAGCAGTTCAGGGCCATTAAGGAGATGCCTCCGTTGTGTCTGTACTCCGCACAGTAAGCTTTACTGTTCTCCTTATATGGTCATCACGCATCACTTCAATGCAGACACTTTCGTATCTGGTATAGTTAATCAAAAAGTTTGTTGCCAAGGGGTAGTGGGGACCGGGGAGGGGGAATGGGGTTTCCAGGCACTTTTGGCAGTTTAACTCTTTTTCAGTGCTGGGAGGGCAGACCTCTTCTTGTGTGCGACTGACCATTTTCCTAAATGGCTCCAGTCAGGCCTCCATGGGCTAGATTGCTTGTTAAATACTGTAGAGAGTGAAACAGTAGACATGCCTCTCTGGTTCTGGTCATGCAGAAAGAATAGCGTGTGTGTGTGTGTATCTTGTTTGCAATTGTTTCAATACGGCAGGGCATCCCTGGCTTTACAGTAATGCTATTGTTATTCTAGCTGCATGGAAAGTATGATAATGGTGCCTTTTATTCCAAAACATTCATCATGCTTTATTTTCTCTGATATTCATTGTATTATTGTCTTTGTTGACACTGGTCCTTTTGTTAATGTGTGATGTTGGGTTTGGTCAATGTCTGTTGATGATGACAATGAGTCTGTTTTGAAATACTGGCAGTTGAGTGTTGTAGTGTGTTTGGTATGAATTAATTTAGAAAGAATAGAAGGTTTTTATGGGTAGCAGCCAGGGTTGGAGAGTAACGATTACATGTAATAGATTACAAAAAAAACTATTGCTGTAATCTGTTAAATTAACAGCAACAATATTGTAATGAGATTACAGATATTTTGGGAAAAATAGATTTCTATGATTACTTTGAAATTTAGAAAGGATGTTTGAGCAAAAACTATGACACTTTTCTGATGTCAATGACATTCAAATCAGCAAATTTAAATTTGCTCTGTCTGAGCGAGTCTGTACACAATAGGGAGGAACTAAAACGCGACACACCAAATGCGTTTGATAGATCGCAGGAAAGAGCAGGAAAAGGCTTTTGTAGGCTACAGTCCAAGCTTTGTCTTCTAATGGAGTGACTGCTGTCGGCATCCACATATTATTCAATTTAAATAAATGCTTGGAGGTAAGGACGACAGCAGTCACTCCATTAGAAGACAAAACTTGGACTGTAGCCTACAAAAGCCTTTTCCTGCGATCTATCAAACGCATTTGGTGTGTCGCGTTTTAGTTCCTCCCTATTGTGTACAGACTCGCTCAGACAGAGCAAATTTAAATTTGCTGATTTGAATGTCATTGAAATCAGAAAAGTGTCATAGTTTTTGGGGCGACATAGCCTTAGAGATGAGCGATACTGATATCTTGGCTACCTAGCGCACTGATGTGAATCACACTGCTGCTCTCTCATTTATTTTCCCTCTGCGGATTGTGGTTGTTGTGGAATGCTGTTCACAAATGTATACGTATATTTTAACCCAATAATGGCTGAATTGAAATAGTTTAAGCAACCCATCAATAATTGTTTTTACGACCAGTGGTGTATTCATTACGGAAACCATTTACCGTTTAAGAACCAAATGGAAGCAAACAGAGCAAAACGATAATTTTTGTTGGACAAATTCAAATCCCTCCCCGTTTCGTTCCATTTGCTTCCGTTTAAGAAACAAACGTTTCGCAACAGAATCGGAGGCAATGGACAGCCAGTAAAAAATGTTATCTTGCAACAGCTCGCAAAGGCCTAGTGCAGATCTCAGCCAAAATAATACAAGTTTTAGTTCCTCCCTTCTAAACTTCCCTGTGGTATTGTGCTTCATACTATCAAAATATGATTTTATTTTAAAAGACCTTGAGAGTGGTTTTTATTTTCTTAATTTAAAAGTTACCATCTAGTTTTTAACATGCAAATAGCACTTTCTTGGTACTGCTCAAACCATGCCATTCCGAGAGCAACATTTATTTTTCAACTGAAGCCAAGAGCCCCGTCACGGCTTTTGTAGTAATGTGGATCTGACCAAAGCGCACCGTGGTAAGTGTTCATGATTTGATTTGATCACAAAAATACTCAAACAAAATAAACAAGAGGGGAAAACCGACACAGTTCTGTAATGTGCATAAACTATAACGAAACAACTACCCACAAAACACAGGTGGGGAAAAAAGGCTGCCTATGTATGATTCCCAATCAGAGACAACGATAGACAGCTGCCTCTGATTGAGAACCAAAGCCGGCCAAAACACAGAAATAAAGAAACTAGAATGCCCAGCCTAGTCACACCCTGGCCTAACCAAAATAGAGAATTAAAGCCTCTCTGTGGCCAGGGCGACAAGCCCAATCAGTCTTCCATGACAACAAAATAATAAAAAAACAACAGATTAGGCTAATTAGTTCTTAGTTTTTCGCTTATGCTGAGGTAGGCCTAAAACAATTAGGCTAATCAATAGTTCCATGTAAGAAATTAATTGGAAGGACTGGAAATCTGACAGACTGTTTTTTAAGTAAAGATCTAGTCTAATAGTATTATTATCTGTAGTAGAAAGCAAGGGGTCATTAGAAGAAGCCTACACAACCAATCCATAAAGTAAAATGCAACGTCCATTTATGGCCAGTTATGTAAACTCTAACATTGATTTATCCTGCAATAGATGTAGTTCAGTTGGTAATATACATTTTTGTCTTCTTCTAATGCCTCTTAAGCAGGTTGGCTTTTATTTGGTGGAGTCTTGTCCTTGAGGCAGAACAGAGATTTCCTCTAGATGGGCCATCTGCAAAGTCATAATTGGCTATTGTAAAAATTGAGGAAAACAAAAATGTGCTTTTTGGTCTTAATTTAAGGTTAGGGTTAGGAATTAGGATTAGAAGTGTGTTAGCTCAGTGTCTGCACTGTTGGAAGGTTGTGATATGGATTTCACATGATTGGGAATACAGATATGAATCTGTTGGTCACAGATACCATGGATTAGAAAACCAGTCAGTATCTGGTGATCACCATTTGCCTCATGACTCCCGACATCTCCTTCACCTAGAGTTTATCAGGCTTTTGATTGTGGCCTGTGCAAAGTTGCTGGACATTGGAGGGAACTGGAACATCTGTCGATCCAGAGCGTCCCAAACATGCTCAATGGGTGACATGTCTGGTGAGTATGCAGGCAATGGAAGGGCAATGGGCCATTTTCAACTGCCAGGAATTGTGTAGAAATCGGGCCTTGCATTATCATGCTGAAACATGAGGTGATGGCAACGGATGAATGGTACGACAATGGTCCTCAGGATCTCGCCAAGGTATCTCTGTGCATTCAAATTGTCATCGATAAAATGAAATTGTGTTCGTTGCTTATGCCTGCCCATACCATAACCCCACTGCCACCATGGGGCACTCTGTTCACAATGCTGACATCAGCAAACCGCTCACCCACACAACGCCATACACGCTGTCTGCCATCTGCCCGGTACAGTTGAAACCGAGATTCATCTGTGAAAAGCACACTTCTGCAGCATGCCAGTGGCCATCGAAGGTGAGCATTTGCCTACTGAAGTCAGTTACGACGCCGAACTGCAGTCAGGTCAAGACCCTGGGTAGGATGGTGAGCATGCAGATGAGCTTCCCTGAGACCGTTTCTGACAGTTTGTGCAGAAATTCTTCGGTTGTGCAAACCCACAGTTTCATCAGCTGTCCGGATGGCTGGTGTCAGACGGCTGGAAGTACTGCCAAATTCTCTAAAAAGCCACCTCGGCTTATGGCAGAGAAATGAACATTAAATTGTCTGGAGACAGCTCTGGGGGACATTCCCGCAGTCCGTATGCCAATTTTATCCTCCCTCAAAAGTTGAGACATCTGTGACAACTGCACATTTTAGAGTGGCCTTTTATTGTCCCCAGCACAAGGTGCACCTATGTAATGATCGGGCTGTTTAATCAGCTTCTTGATATGCCACACCGGTCAGGTGGATTAATTATCTTGGTAAAGGAGAAATGCTCACTAACAGATAACGTGTGACCATGGTGCATGAGCTGATGATTTGGGGTTGTTCAACAGTTGTTTGACAGCATCGTGGGAGTCAATCCCAACCATCCCCCTTTCTCTCCAGCTCATCAGATGTTGGAGTTATCCATCATCTCCGTCTCTCCAGAGTAGGGTGTCCGTAGACATGGCTCATTGCTACCCGCTCGTTGACATAATTTGGGGATGCGGAGACAGATGGCTGCAGTTAGGAAGGCGGCAGAGCGAGACCGTGATTCAAAAAACAGGACAGATTTGGGAGTCACCTCATGGTACAGAATCAAGGGGACCGGCTCACCTTGGCCTCCTGCTCTTCCTCCTCCTGCTCCTCCTCCTCCTCCCAGTCCTCATCCTCCTTCTCCCCTTCCTCCTGCTGCTTCTCCTCCTCCCCTTCCTCCTTTTGCTCCTCCTCCTTCCCTTTCCTCCTCCTCCTCCTGTTCCTTCTTCTCCTCCACCTCCATTTGGCCTGGGCTGCAATGCCTTCTATTTACTGAGATTGGTTCTGCCTGCTGAGGTCATATCAATGTAGCCTGGTCCCAGAACTGTTTGTACCCTTGCCAACTCCAAGAGAGCAGAAACAGACTGGCACCCAGACTAACATCCGTGCAGCCATCACCTCCTTCCAATGTAATTTAGTTTGTGCATATGGGTGCCAGTAGGATTTGGGAAGTGCCACAGCCTGCTGTGATGGGTCAACTTGTCACATCGATGGCACTGGTCTGGTGCCACCCTGCTAGCTAGGATCTCAAATCAAATCAAATTGTATTTGTCACATGCTTCGTAAACAACAGGTGTAGACTAACAGTGAGATGCTTAATCACTGGCCCTTCACAACAATGCAGAGAGAAAAAATAGAAAAATAATAGAAAAATTAGGAATAAATACACAATGAGTAACGAGAACTTGGCTTTATACAAGGGGTACCAGAACCAAGTCGATGTGCGGGGGTATGAGGTAATTGAGATAAATATGTACATATAGGTAGGGGTAAATTGACTAGGCAACAGGATAGATAATAAACAGTAGCAGCAGCATATGTGATGAGGCAAAAAGGGTCAATGCAGATCGTCTGTGTAGCTATTTGGTTAACTATTTAGCAATCTTGTGGGGGTAGAAGCTGAGTCCTGTTGGTTCCAGACTTGGTGCATCGGTACCGCTTGCCATGCAGTAGCAGAGAGAACAGTCTATGACTTGGGTGGCGGGAGGCCTTCCTCTGACACCGCCTGGTATTGAAGTCCTGGATGGCAGGGAGCTCGGCCCCAGTGATCTATTGGGCCATACGCACTACCCTCTGTAGAGCCTTGTGGTCGGATGCAGCCAATCAAGATGCGCTCAATGGTGCAGCTGTAAAACTTTTTGTGGATCTGAGGGCCCATGCCAAATCTTTTCAGTCTCCTGAGGGGGAAGAGGCATTATCCTGCCTATTTCATGACTGTAATGGTATGTGCGGACCATGTTAATTTCATAAGGATGTGGAAAACAAGGAACTTAAAGCACTCGACTCACTCCACTACAGCCCTGTCGATGTGAATGGGGGCGTGCTCAGCCCTCCGTTTCCACCCCATGGCCTTCTAAATGTTAACCTGTTTAAAGGCCTTACTCACATCGGCTACGAAGAGTGAGATCACATAATCGTCCGGAACAGCTAGTACTCATACATGGTTCAGTGTTGCTTGCCTCAAAGTGAGCATAGAAGGCATTTAGGTGGTCTGGTAGGCTTGCGTCACTGGGCAGCTAGCGGCTGGATTTCCCTTTGTAATAAATGATAGTTGGCAAGCCCTGCCACATCCAATGAGCATCAGAGCTGGCATAGTAGGGTTCGATCTTAGTCCTGTACTGACACTTTGTCTGTTTGATGGCTCATCGGAGGTCGGAGCGGGATTTCTTATAAACGACCGGATTAGTGTCTCGATCCCTGAAAGCGGCAGCTCTAGCCTTTAGCTCAGTGTGGATGTTGCTTGTAATCCATGTCTTCTGGTTGGGATATGCACGTACAGCTACTATTAGGACGACGTCGTCCATGCACTTATTAATGAAGCCGGTGACTGATGTGGTAAACTCCTCAATGAATCCCAGAACATATTCCAGTCTGTGCTAGCGAAACAGTACTGTAGTTTAGCATCCGCTTCATCGGACCACTTCCGTGTTACTGGTACTTCCTGTTTGAGGTTTTGCTTATATAATGAATTTTAATGTTTGTGCTTGTCTTATAACTAATTTCTGTGTTTTATTCATGTGCAGTTCTAATAACCAATTTCTGTGTTCAAACAAGTGGCTGACTGAACAAATCCTTACTATCAGTAGCTGCAATTTGGCAGTACGCCCAGACCTTGTTTTGAGAAACAAAAGATATCTCAGTTTCAAGGTCTAGGCTTAGAGAGAAGAAGCCGCATGAGGTACTGGTCTGTCACATGTTATGAGCCAGTATTGGTTGGCCTCATGGATGAAAGAAAACAGTAATGATGAATTAATTATGCTAAATCATGCAAATATTACTTGTCTCTGTATAGTCGTATATAAGACAACTGCTGGGACCACCCAGGAAGAGCTTATGATTGACATGTACTATGGTGCATTGAGTTGGTTGGAACCCCTCCAGCGCGCTGACAAATAAACAATGCTTTATTTAAGTGTGGAAGGACCACCAGGGGGCAGGCTGGTTCCATGGATAGTAGCACTACATGTGAGTCAAGGTGATCAGAGGCAGTTAAGCACAGCTGACGGTACTAATCACCTATTTTCTTCCCCATACAATAGAGAGGAGGGAACTGGCAGGGGGAGACTGGCTGTAAAAAAGAGTGATTGATTCTCCAAAGGGGAGGATTTACCTGACGATTTGGAGAGGAAGAGGACAAACTACCTCTTGGGAATGGCAACCATGGATCCGCACCACCACCTGAAAGGAGCTCTCATCGAACTGATAGTTAAGGTGCTGACACACCCGTGATTTATGTTTATAGTTAAAAGTTACTCACCTTGTGTTACTTATTCCTGCAAAGAAAATGATTTGTGTTATCCTTGTGAGATCATCCTTGATTGTGTGGGAGGGTTTGTTTTAAGAGAAAATACCTCATTAGAGAACTTTGTTCAATGTAAGAACCTGCTCTCGACTCATTTATTCCACCTTTCCGTTTTGGAGCAACCTAAAAAGACTTGGTCTGCTCACATAAGATTGACTTCGAGTGTCCCTGTGTAAGAATTTCCACAACACTTATAAGCAGGAATCAGGAGGATAGAGTTATGATCAGATTTTCCAAAGTGAGGGCGAGGGACAGCCTTGGTGCTGTTAGCTGGTCTGGTGCCACCCTACTAGCTATGAACTGTTTGTGCTGTCTGGTGCCAACCTGCTAGCTGGGAACAGTCAGTGCTGTTTGAGGTGGGGCCGTTGGAGTGTTACATACAGTGGGTCATACATCCTCTTTGGGTTCTGATGCCATTCCTCTCCATGTTTAGAAGATGTATCTCATTGCTAAAACAGTCAGTCATATTTCATAGTTTACAGATTGTTTTTGAGTGGATTTTTCCTTTTATATAGAGCAACCACTATAAACAATCTTATGTTATTTTTTTCAGGAGTCCAAAGTGTCACTTGCCACATTATAATGTGTTTTGCTTCATATGATGTGTTTTGCTTCACATGATGCGTTTTGCTTCATCATGATGATGTGGCAAGTGACACTTTGCTTCTTGAAAGTCCAATCTCTTGAAAACCTGACTGCTATCATGCAAAACATTGTGGGACTGTATTAACAGTAATGAAAAAAATACAAAAATATAGTTTGAGTGGAGTTTTCCTTTAGTATTGTTCAGTTTAGTTCCTTTTTTGGCCATATTCAGGAGCTCTTGAGTCAAAAGACAATCTAGAGTACCTTTTGCAAGTACACAATACCCCATAATGACAAAGTGAAAACATATTTTTAGAGTTTTTTGCAAATGTATTGGAAATGAAATACAGAAATATCTCATTTACATAAGTATTCACACCCTGGAGTCAATACATTGTAGAAGCACCTTTGGCAGTGATTACAGCTGTGAGTCTTTCTGGGTATGTCTCTCAGAGCTTTCCTCACCTGGATGGTGCAACATTTGCCCATCATTCTTTTCAAAACTCTTCAAGCTCTGTCAAATTGTTTGTCGATCATCCCTAGACAACCATTTTCAGGTCTTGCCATAGATTTTCAAGCAGATTTAAGCCAAAACTCTTCTTGTCAAGCAACTTAAGTTTAGATTTGGCTTTGTGTTTTAGGATATTGTCCTTATGAAAGGAGAATTCATCTTCCACTGGAAATCAGACTGAACCAGGTTTCACTCTAGGATTTTGCCTGTGCTTAGCTCCATTCTGTTTCTTTCTTATCCTGGGAAAAACTCCCCAGTCTGTAAGCAGCCACCAACCACTATGATGGAAAATATGGAAAGTGGTACTCAGTAATGTTTTGTATTCGATTAGCCTCAAATGTAACACTTTGTATTCAGGGCAAAAAGCAAACTGCAAAATATGTGGCAAAGCAATATCACTTTAGTGCCTTGTTGCAAACAGGATGCATATTTTAGAATATGTTTAATGTGTACAGCCTTCCTTTTCACTCTGTCAGTTAGGTTAGTATTGTGAAGTAACTTCAATGTTGTTGATATCCTCAGTTTTCTCATATCATAGCCATTAAACTCTGTAACTGTTTTAAAGTCACAATTGGCCTAATTTTGAAATTCCTGAACTGTTTCCTTCCTCTCTGGCAACTGAGTTAGGAAGGATACCTGTATTTAATAATTTCACCATGCTCAAATAAATATTCAATATTTGCGTTTTTGATTTTTACCCATCTACCAATAGGTGCCCTTTGCGAGACTTTGGAAATCCTCCCTGGTCTTTGTGGTTGAATCTGTGTTTGAAATTCACTGCTCAACTGAGGGACCTTACAGATACAATAATTGTAGTCATTCAAAACGATGAGGTAGTTACTGAAAAATCATGTTAACTATTATTGCACAGAGAGTGAGTCCATCCAATTTATTATGTAACTTGTTAAGCAAATGTTGACTCCTGAATTTATGTATGCTTGTCATAACAAAGGGGTTGAATACTTGTCTCGACATTAAGCTTTTTAGTTAGTATATAATGGCGCCTGCTAGCAACACTGAAGCATGCATAAGAGCACCAGCTGTTCTGGACAACTGTATGATCACTCTCTCTGTAGCAAATGTGAGCAATGCCTTTAAACAGGCCAACATTCACAAATCCGTTGGGTCAGATGGATTACAAGGACGTGTACTCGAGGCATGCGCGGACCAACTGGCAAGTGTCTTCATTGACATTTTCAACCTCTCCTTTACCGAGTCCGTAATACCTACGTGTTTCAAACAGACTACCATAGTCTTTGTGCCCAAGAAAGTGAAGGTAACCTGCCTAAATGATTACCGCCCCGTATCACTCATGTCGGTAGCCATGAAGTGATTTGAAAGGCTGGTCATGGCTCACATCAACACCATCATGCCGGAAACCCTAGACCCACTCCAATTCGCATACGCCCACAGATCCACAGATGAAGCAATCTCAATCACACTCCACACTGCCCTTTCTCAACTGGACAAAAGGAACACCTATGGGAAAATTCTGTTCATAGACTACAGCTCAGCATTCAACACCACAGTGCCCACGAAGCTCATCAGTAAGCTAATGACCCTGGGACTAAACACCTCCCTCTGCAACTGGATCCAGGACTTCCCGACGGGCCACACCAAGGTGGTAAGGGTAGGCAACAACACATCTGCCCCACTGATTCTCAACACTGGGCCCCTCACGGGTGCGTGCTTAGTCCCCTCCTGTACACCCTGTTCACCCATGACTGCTTGGACAAGCACGACTCCCACACCATCATTACATTTGCTGACAACACAACAGTGGTAGATCCGATCACCGACAACGATGATACATCCTATAGGGAGGAGGTCAGAGACCTGGCAGAGTGGTGCCAAGACAACAACATGTCCCTCAATGTGAGCAAGACATACAGTGGGGCAAAACAAGTATTTAGTCAGCCACCAATTGTGCAAGTTCTCCCACTTAAAAAGATGAGAGAGGCCTGTAATTTTCATCATAGGTACACTTCAACTATGACAGACAAAATTAGAAAAAAAATCCAGAAAATCACATTGTAGGATTTTTAATGAATTTATTTGCAAATTATGGTGGAAAATAAGTATTTGGTCACCTACAAACAAGCAAGATTTCTGGCTCTCACAGACCTGTAACTTCTTCTTTAAGAGGCTCCTCTGTCCTACACTCGTTACCTGTATTAATGGCACCTGTTTGAACTTGTCATCAGTATAAAAGACACTTGTCCACAACCTCAAACAGTCACACTCCAAACTCCACTATGGCCAAGACCAAAGAGCTGTCAAAGGACACCAGAAACAAAATTGTAGACCTGCACCAGGCTGGGAAGACTGAATCTGCAATAGGTAAGCAGCTTGGTTTGAAGAAATCAACTGTGGGAGCAATTATTAGGAAATGGAAGACATACAAGACCACTGATAATCTCCCTCGATCTGGGGCTCCACGCAAGATCTCACCCCGTTCACTCCTAGGTGTCGAATGTATGTCAAGCAATCAGTTCTCTGACATTGATTTTTTTCTCTGATTTCATCATGTGAAAACACCCATGTGACATGCCCAATAGTAGCAATCTGCAGCAGTTCAAACCAATTAAGGAAGTGAAGACCGGCAATGTGATTGATCTCTATTAAACAAAGTACACAAACAGGACCATCATGCCCTGATTAGAACACGAATAACAGAGATTTAATTACATCAGCAAATATGAATGACAATAAATAGTATCTATCAGACGGGCAAAGAGGGGTCAGTCTGAATGTGAAGCGGGCGGTTGACATCACTGGCGTAGGTTCTGTGAAGGGGTCAATAACTTCCAGGGCTACATAAGGCGACCACACAGAGGGACCCTACATTCTCTCTGAGGTGACGGTCACTCTTCTGCTTCATGCCACTCCAGACCAAGGTCAGTACTTTCCTCGTTCCTCTCTATTAGATCTGAGGAGCAATTGAAGGGGCTTCTAAGGCTGCATTTAGACAGGCAGCCCAGTTCTGGTATTATTTCCACTAATTTGTCTTTTGAAAAATCACATCAGACCTTTTCACATCAAGTCTTTTTCAGAGCTGATGTGATTGGTCAAGAAAGACCAATTAGTGGAAAACATATAGTATTTGGGCTGCCTGTCTAAACACAACCTAAGTGGTTGAGTCGCTGCTACTGCTAGGATTGTTAGTATATCACTGTTGTGTTTGTGCTCAGATCTGGGAAAATGTATCATGTACAGTATGATTATTTAAAATATATTTTTTGCGTGGTCAGATTATGTGACTTGAAGACTAGACCTACTGTAGAACATTTGTCTTGTTAGTTCCAAACGATTGAAGTATTTTTCCAGGGTAACATCATGGCCTTTCTCATCAGTATGGGACAGATGCTACTGCTCACAACCATTCTCTTCCACCACACAGCATCCCTTCCTCTGTGGGAGAGGTAAGATTTTGTTGTCCACTCATTTATAGCTCACCTTGCCTGATCTGGATTTCAATACCTTTGGTCCCCTGCAAATACGTAATTTCATACATGTGTATATGTGCAGCCAGTGTTACTAGCTGGTGTGTGTTATTCCACAACTTAATATCATGTCATTACCACAGTAACCAGGGGGATCTGGAGGGGATCATCAGGAGTGAGATCAGTCATTTAAACACCCAGTCCCTGTTCGCCAGGAACTATGTGGATGCCCTAGTTGAGGCAAGACTGAGGTAGGTTACACATCCATGCTCCTCTTAAAAAACAATTTCTCTCACTATGGCGGCTTCATGTGTGACATATACAGTGCCTTGCAAAAGTATTCATCCCCCTGTGCGTTTTTCCTATTGTTGTTGCATTACAACCTGTAATTTAAATGGATTTTAATTTGGATTTCATGTAATGGACATACACAAAATAGCCCAAATTGGTGAAGTGAAATGCAAAAAATGACTTCTTTCAAAAAATTTACAAAAATAAACAACTGAAAAGTGGTGCGTGCACATGTATTCAGCATTTCGATATGAAGCCCCTAAATAAGATCTGGTGCAACCAGTTACCTTCAGAAGTCACATAATTAGTTAAATATAGTCCACCTGTGTGCAATCTAAGTGTCTCATGATCTGTCACATGATCTCAGTATATAGACACCTGTTCTGAAAGGCCCAAGAGTCTTCAACACCACTAAGCAAGGGGCACACACCAAGCAAGCGGCACCATGAAGACCAAGGAGCTCTCCAAGCAAACCCAACACCTCTCATCACCCCGAGAATACCATGTTTTTCATTGGCAGGGACTGGGAAACTGGTCAGAATTGAAGGAATGATGGATGGCGCTAAATATAGAGAAATTCTTGAGAGAAACCTGTTGTTTCAGTCTTCCAGAGAATTGAGACCACTTTCCAGCAGGACAATGACCCTAAGCGCCCTGCTAAAGCAACACACGAGGGGTTTAAGGGGAAACATTTAAATATCTTGGAATGGCCTAGTCAAAGCCCAGACCACAATCCAATTGAGAATCTGTGGTATGACATAAATATTGCTGTAAACCAGCGGAACCCATCCAACTTGAAGGAGCTAGAGCAGTTTTGCCTTGAAAAATGGGTGAAAATCCCAGTGGCTAGATTTGCCAAGCTTATAGCGATACCCCAAGAGACTTGCAGCTGTAATTGATGCAAAAGGTGGCTCTACAAAGTATTGACTTAGGAGGTGAATAGTTATGTTTTTTTGTCTTATTTCTTGTTTGTTTCTCAATAAATCATATTTTGCATCTTCAAAGTGGTAGGCATGTTGTGTAAATCAAATGATACAAACCCCCCAAACAATCTATTTTAATTCCAGGTTGTAAGGCAACAAAATAGGAAAAATGTCAAGGGGGTGAATACTTTTACAAGCCACTGTAACTGCATTGGTTAAATATTCTAATGAGACCATATCGGCATGATAAGCACTAGTACTAATGTTTCTACCACTTCATTGATCTGCCTACTATTCCAGTCAATCTAGAAGATCAGGCCCACAGACGAGACAGTTGGGGGACATTGAGTTCTCCAACCGATACGCTGAGTACCTGAGGTCCAAAGCAAAGCACAGCTCAATCTGCGCCTTCCTCCAACGCATGCAGACTGTTAAGAAAAGGTAATGTCACTCATAGAAATATAATTACTATCACGTAACGTTGACTTTAATGTGGATGTCTGTTTTATACAGCTCTATTTTTTATGACATCACCAGGGTCATATCTCTCTTTCTCTCTCTCTCATTTTTCCCTTTCTCTCGCTTGCTTTCTCATTTATATTTATTTCTCTTTCTTTTTCTTTCTTTCTTCCTTTCTCTCTCTCTCTCTCTCTCTCTCTCTCTCTCTCTCTCTCTCTCTCTCTCTCTCTCTCTCTCTCTCTCTCTCTCTCTCTCTCTCTCTCTCTCTCTCTCTCTCTCTCTCTCTCTCTCTCTCTCTCTCTCTCTCTCTCTCTGTAACAGAACATGAACAGTAAACAATCATATTCATTTCCATATGTGTTGGTGTTTCCTGCTGTACGTGTCAAAACTCATAATAATTTCATATACTGTATCAATGTATCACTGCATGCTTGTCCACAGTGGGTTAGGAGCAGATACAGAGGTCAACCTGCTGTTAAAGCAGTACATGTGTCCCAATGTCTACCACTGGGCAGACTGAGTTATAACTGAGTTGTAACTGGAGGACAACAGGGATGGAAATGCGGGAAGCGACTGGCGTCTCTCCAACTGGACTACCATGGAAGACTGACTACCTAATGTTACAGCAGTAAACAATGGATTGTTTAGACATTTTAAGATACTATTCTATTAGATGTGATGTTTAATCAATCATGGAACTATATGCTATTTAGAGGTCTCAGGGTGTAATAAATATATTTTGTGAGTATGAATTAGGCCAATCTGTAGTTATTTATAAATTGTCATAGTGATTTAGATATCTAGTTTCCCACCTGTATCACCAGTGTCTGTACCACTTTACAATAGCACAGTAACTTTCATGATTAAGCATTAACAAACTATTTATCAATATATATATTTAAAAACATTACAAGTAATGAGCATTTATAAAATCTTAAGTAATGGCTAGTTTATTAACGTTATTATAAAGTGTTACCCAAGTATCTGCAGTGGTGTAAAGTACTTAAGTAAAAATACTTTCAAGTACTACTTAAGTCGTTTTTTGGGGTATCTGTACTTTACATTACTATTCATTTACTTTTTACTCCATACATTTTCCCTGACACCCAAAAGTACTTGTTACATTTTGAATGCTTAGCAGGACAGAAAAGGGTCCAATTCGCACACTTATCAAGAGAACATCCCTGGTCATCTACTGCCTCTGATCTGGCAGACTCACTAAACACAAATGCTTTGTTGGCTATCCGTAAACAAAACAAACAAGAAAATTGTGTTGTCTGGTTTGCTTAATGTAAGGAATTTTAAGTTATTCAAACTTTTATTTTTTACTTTTGATACTTTAGTATATTTTAGCGATTACATTTTCTTTTGATACTTAAGTCTATTTAAAACCAATATAACCAATACTTTTAGACTTTTACTCAAGTTGTATTTCACTGGGTGACTTTCACTTTTACTTGAGTCCTTTTCTATTAAGGTATCTTTACTTTTACTTAAGTTTGAGCATTGAGTACTTGTTCCACCACTGAGTATCTGTAGACTGGGTGTGTAAAATGATACCTATATAAAGACTGTGATGGACTGATACCTCATACCATATAAAGACTGTCATGGAGTGATACCTGATATCAAAAAGACTGTCGTGGACTGATACCTGATACTATATAAAGACTGTCATGGACTGATACCTGATACTATATAAAGACTGTCATGGACTGATACCTGATACTATATAAAGACTGTCATGGACTAACCCCTTTTCTTTGCACATTGATCTGATAACAAGTTCCCTGTTGTTTATCTATCTACAGCTATCACGAGTTTTAACCAAGTTTTAACCCATCCAGAGTTGTAACCAAGCCCGGCTTAGCTTTGATATTTATCACTGACGACAACAGCACTCTGCATCATGGTGATGCAACACAACACTGGAACTCTTCCAAGTCAACAGCTAGCTTCCATTCTCCTCTGAGTACATTAACTTCAATACAAAACTTAGGAGGCTCATGGTTCTCACCCCCTTTCATAGACTTACACAGTAATTATGACAACTTCTAGAGGATGTCCTCCAACCTATCAGAGCTCTTGCAGCATGAACTGACATGTTGTCCATCCAATCAGAGGATCAGAGAATGAATCTAGTACTGAAAGCAAAAGCTTCAGTTAGCTAGCACTGCAGTGCATAAAATGTGGTGAGTAGTTGACTCGAAGAGAGAGAAAGACAATTGTTGAATAGTTTTGAACAAATTAATTTCTTCAAAAATTAAGGAGAAGCAAGAGAGAGAAGAGATATACTTTTTAAAATAGTTTTCTTTCACTTATCTAGCAAATGCAGCTATCTAGTTTTGCCTACTCAAACACCTGGCTCAAACAGAGGGATGCTATGTTAGCTAGCTGGCTATGATTATCCAACACAACACTGGAACTCTTCCAAGTACAGGGAAGCTTTTTACCTAGTATTGTGACAACGATGTAGGCTGTGTGTAGCAGTTATGATATGGTTTGGCATGGAAAGATTTTTTGGACCTGGTCACATACAGCTGATGTGTTGTGCATTGAAGTCCACAAGTGAAGGGAAAAGGTAAGAGGAGGAGAGCACGTAGATGCAAGAAGGAATACAACGTAGCTGCTATGAACGTGAACTGTGTTTACGTATGATCAGGGGTGTATTTATTACGCCGATTCAATTGAAAAAGAAATGGAGATAAACATACTTGAATTTGTCCAATAGAAACTATGGTTTGCAACTGTTGGACTAATTATTACACCCTAGATCAGCTAGATGCAGACAAGAGTGAGCAAGGCAGGATTGAATGTGTCACTGTCTGACCATGTGTTACTGTCCATCACCTGAAATGTATCTCTCGAGCTGTGTGCACCTACTGTGTAAACTTTCATTTATAGGCTGTAGCAACCTCGTGATGGGTATTGGGAAAATTTGAGTATCATGTAGTAGCCTAAACCTGTCGCTTTTACATTGAAACAGGCGAATGGAATATAAATGACATCCAAAATGCTGTAATAGAAAAAAGGCCATGCTCTTGAGAAGAAAACAAATTGTCCTTCCTCATCTTAAACAGCACCGACCACCGCTGGTATAGGCATACTGGGTTTCTTTTTGCCACTATCTGGTCAGAGTCAGCCCACACACCAGGCCTACATAACTACATAAAAGTACATAAAAACAAATCATGAAAATCATCATAGTATGACAGTGGCACTTGGTGGGTGGAGTTGAATAGTCTTGTGGTGTAGTCACAGATGAAACTAGGTTATATCCTATAGTATACGCCCTTGTGTTCCACCCATTCAAAGGTCCTCCAGCCTCTCTCATCGAAACGATGAAACAATCTTCTCCTAATCATTTCCTTATTAATGTCATGCCCTGATATGTTTCACCTGTCCTTGTGCTTGCCTCCACCCCCCTCCAGGTGTTGCAGATCTTCCCCACTTATCCCCTGGGTATTTATACCTCTGTTTTCAGTCAGTCTGTGCCAGTTCGTCTTGTTTGTTTAAGTCAACTAGCGGTTTTCTCAGCTCCTGGTTTTCCCCAGTCTCTATTTTTCCTCGTCCTCCTGGTTTTGACCTTTGCCTGTCCTGACTCTGAGCCCGCCTGCTTGACCACTCTGCCTGCCCCTGTCCCTGAGCCTGCCTGCCGTCCTGTACCTTTTCCGCTACTCTGGATTATCGACCCCTGCCTGCCTTCACCTGTCATTTGCCTGCCCCTGTTGAAATCTGATAATTAATCTGATGTCGTTTTGAATTCTGCCTTACGGTGTTTGGCCCAAGTCTTAAATACATGTATGGATGTCATATGGTTCTAATTCTCCCCAAATCATTAAAGTAGTGTCTGCAGTAGGTAACATTTATATTTGGATAGTCAGTAATATAGGCCTTTGTAACTCCTGATATTTGTTGTCCTCATGTGGATGGTTGTTGTACATGTACAGCATACAGTCATGAAGTTTGTTGCTACTGACCAAAGGCCACCACACATTCCTGTTTTCATTGTCATTCAGACCCGGTGGACTAGTAGTTCCATATTAGAAAATATGACAAATATATCAAATCATTTTAATATGGGATTAATCCTCCAAGTTTAGGGAGGTCATCATGCCTCACATGATTTCTTCTTCACTATACTTTGCAACAGTTGTGTTCAATTCTCTGGACACTATAGCTTATAGGACAAAAAGGTCCATCCCTTTCCCCCATGCTGCCCTCAAAACAGATAATGTGCAATTTCTCATATAATGATCCGACAAATAGATCTCATCTCAACCTCAAAAACAGATCCGCTTTCATGTAGGAGTGGCTCTTATTATTGTATGATTTCTCCACAACAGATTTGTATCTTTATGAGGGGGGAAAGTCCACCAGAGACATGCTCCTCTCCTCTGATCATAAAACAGCAGATAAGCCTTATAGTCACAAAGGTGGAGACTAAAGTCAGTCCTCTCTCCTCAGGCCATATAATCACTGCTTTATGCGGACAAGTACAAGTCGGTACAAAAGCCCTGCTATTCCTACCTTATTTCATTAGGATCGATCGGACAATTGAACAGGGCAATGGAGAAGAAATATCCACACTTTACTTTGAGGACCTTGTTGAGCTTTCTGCTTGTGTTTTTGCTTCACAGATCAACTGAAGCGCAACAGAGTAAGTATTTCCAAACTGAAATGATTATTGTACATTGACAGGGACACAGATTCAGGGTCTACAGCTTTTGGAATATGTTTCAGATTGGTTGTCCAATGACTTTTTTTACACTTCGAATTTGGAATTCTAATTCTGGAGTTGGAATTTGTCCCAAATAAAATATAGCATTTTCTCAGTCCTTTAAATCACCAATGAAACTAAGGCTATGTATGTATTATCTGTATTTTCTTGTTATTTAATTACACAAACCGTAAGGCTATCTATCCACCTGGCACAAACTGGTTGTTTCAACGTAATTTGCCAGCTTATAGTGACGTGGAATCTACGTGGGAAACACATTGGATTTGAAAAAAGTTATCAACGTAAACTGTTGTTTTGAGGGTAAAATTTCAAATACAGGATTATGTCATCCCGGTAACGAATTTTCAACATAGACAAACCTTGTATAAAATATGTTGAATTTGTACATTTGAAACAACATCTGATCTTCAATGTAATATCCACTGTAGTTGATATTACACTGACTACAACCAAAGTGGTATCATGAGAATGATTGTTGAGAAATCTTAACTTAATAGATTCACTGTTGCTATAAAAGTCATTCCAAAGGCTAGACTCAACAGAGGGACCGAGCTCCCTGCCATCCAGGACCTCTATACCAGGTGGTGTCAGAGGAAGGCCCAAGAAATTGTCAATTATAGTGGATTTATCAGTGGTGACAGTGTTTCCTAGCCACAGTGCAGTGGGCAGCTGGGAGGAGGTGCTCTTATTATCCATGGACTTTACAGTGTCCCAGAACTTTTTTGAGTTTGTGCTACAGGATGCAGATTTCTGCTTGAAAAGCTAGCCTTAGCTTTCCTAACTGCCTGTGTATATTTGTTCCTAACTTCCCTGAAAAGTTGCATATCATGGGGGCTATTCGATGCTAATGCTTATTTAAGATGATGAGGAAGGCACTTTTAAAGAATAACCAGGCATCCTCTACTGACAGGATGAGGTCAATATCCTTCCAGGATACCCGGGCCAGGTCGAAGTGTTTTACAGTGATGAGGGGTGGTTGTTTGACCGCAGACCCATTACGGATGCAGGCAATTTTTTTTATTTTTTTTATTTCACCTTTATTTAACCAGGTAGGCTAGTTGAGAACAAGTTCTCATTTGCAACTGCGACCTGGCCAAGATAAGGCATAGCAGTGTGAACAGACAACACAGAGTTACACATGGAGTAAACAATTAACAAGTCAATAACACAGTAGAAAAAAGGGGAGTCTATATATACATTGTGTGCAAAAGGCATGAGAAGGTAGGCAAATAATTACAATTATGCAGATTAACACTGGAGTGATAAATGATCAGATGGTTATGTAAAGGTAGAGATATTGGTGTGCAAAAGAGCAGAAAAATAAATAAATAAAAACAGTATGGGGATGAGGTAGGTGAAAATGGGTGGGCTATTTACCAATAGACTATGTACAGCTGCAGCGATCGGTTAGCTGCTCAGATAGCAGATGTTTGAAGTTGGTGAGGGAGATAAAAGTCTCCAACTTCAGCGATTTTTGCAATTCGTTCCAATCACAGGCAGCAGAGAACTGGAACGAAAGGCGGCCAAATGAGGTGTTGGCTTTAGGGATGATCAGTGAGATACACCTGCTGGAGCGCGTGCTACGGATGGGTGTTGCCATCGTAACCAGTGAACTGAGATAAGGCGGAGCTTTACCTAGCATGGACTTGTAGATGACCTGGAGCCAGTGGGTCTGGCGACGAATATGTAGCGAGGGCCAGCCGACTAGAGCATACAAGTCGCAGTGGTGGGTGGTATAAGGTGCTTTAGTGACAAAACGGATGGCACTGTGATAAACTGCATCCAGTTTGCTGAGTAGAGTGTTGGAAGCAATTTTGTAGATGACATCGCCGAAGTCGAGGATCGGTAGGATAGTCAGTTTTACTAGGGTAAGTTTGGCGGCGTGAGTGAAGGAGGCTTTGTTGCGGAATAGAAAGCCGACTCTTGATTTGATTTTCGATTGGAGATGTTTGATATGGGTCTGGAAGGAGAGTTTAGAGTCTAGCCAGACACCTAGGTACTTATAGATGTCCACATATTCAAGGTCGGAACCATCCAGGGTGGTGATGCTGGTCAGGCGTGCGGGTGCAGGCAGCGAACGGTTGAAAAGCATGCATTTGGTTTTACTAGCGTTTAAGAGCAGTTGGAGGCCACGGAAGGAGTGCTGTATGGCATTGAAGCTCGTTTGGAGGTTAGATAGCACAGTGTCCAAGGACGGGCCGGAAGTATATAGAATGGTGTCGTCTGCGTAGAGGTGGATCAGGGAATCGCCCGCAGCATGAGAAACATCATTGATATATACAGAGAAAAGAGTCGGCCCGAGAATTGAACCCTGTGGCACCCCCATAGAGACTGCCAGAGGACCGGACAGCATGCCCTCCGATTTGACACACTGAACTCTGTCTGCAAAGTAATTGGTGAACCAGGCAAGGCAGTCATCCGAAAAACCGAGGCTACTGAGTCTGCCAATAAGAATACGGTGATTGACAGAGTCGAAAGCCTTGGCAAGGTCTATGAAGACGGCTGCAATGAGGCAGTGATCGCTGAGATCTTGGTTGAAAACAGCAGAGGTGTATTTGGTGGGCAAGTTGGTTATTATGATATCTATGAGGGTGCCTGTGTTTACGGATTTGCGGTTGTACCTGGTGGGTTCATTGATAATTTGTGTGAGATTGAGGGCATCAAGCTTAGATTGTAGGATGGCCGGGGTGTTAAGCATGTCACAGTTTAGGTCACCTAGCAGCACGAGCTCTGAAGATAGATGGGGGCAATCAATTCATATATGGTGTCTAGGGCACAGCTGGGGGCAGTGGGTGGTCTATAGCAAGCGGCAACGGTGAGAGACTTGTTTCTGGAAAGATGGATTTTTAATTGTGTGGGCACATACCTGGATAGTAAGACAGAACTCTGCACGCTTTCTCTGCAGTAGATTGCAACACCACCCCCTTTGGCAGTTCTATCTATGTTATAGTTAGGGATGGAGATTTCAGAGTTTTTGGTGGACTTCCTAAGCCAGGATTCAGACACGGCTAGTACATCCGGGTTGGCAGAGTGTGCTAATGCAGTGAATAAAACAAACTTAGGGAGGAGGCTTCTAATGTTAACATGCATGAAACCAAGGCTTTTACGGTTACAGAAGTCAACAAATGAGAGCACCTGGTGAGTAGGAGTGGAGCTAGGCACTGCAAGGCCTGGATTAACCTCTACATCACCAGAGGAACAGAGGAGGAGTAGGATGAGGGTACGGCTAAAGGCTATCAGGACTGGTCGTCTAGTGCGTTCAGAGCAGAGAGTAAAAGGAGCAGATTTCTGGGCGTGAGAGAGTAGATTCAAGGCATAATGTACAGACAGAGGTATGGTAGGATGTGAGTACATTGGAGGTAAACCTAGGCATTGAGTAATGATGAGAGAGATATTGTCTCTAGAGATGTTCAAACCAGGTGATGGCACCGCAAATGTGGGAGGTGGAACTAAATGGTAGGTTAAGGCATATTGAGCAGGGCTAGAGGCTACAGTGAAATAAAGCAATAATCACTAACCAGGACAGTAATGGACAAGGCATATTGATATTAGGGAAAGGCATGCGTAGCCGGGTGATCAATAGGGGTCCAGTGAGTGGTTGGGCTGGCTAGAGACACGGCGATTCAGACAGCTAGCAGGCCGGGGCTAGCAAGCTAGCAGAAGGGCCTTAGAGGGACGTCTTGACGGGGGAAAGTCTTTTTTAGCCTCCACGTGCAGTGACGTCGATAGACCAGTTATGGTGGATTAGTAGGGTTCCGAGTAGCAGAGAGGTCCAAGTCCAATTGGCAAAATAGGTATAATGGCCCAAGAAATTGGCCGATGGATCTATACAGCTAACAGTCCAATATGCTCTAGACAGCCAGAGGGCCGTGGCTAGCGGATGGGCATTCAGGGGACGACGCGATGTAGAGGCCAGATGAGTACCCCCTCGAGCATACTACGTCATAGTCCAGTCGTGAAGGATCGGCAGGGTTCCGTGCCCCGTACCGGCAGTGGAAGGTGTCCAGGTATTGTGGCCCACTAGTGGCTGATGGGCCTCTTTAGCTAGCCGGGAGAAAGGGCCTAGCATTGGCTAGCTCCAGGCTAATTGGTTCTTGTTCCGGGACCAACGTTAGCCAGTAGTCACTCAGATAGCAACTAGCTAGCTGCGATTATCCAGGTGAAAATGTTCAGAGCTTGCGGTAGGATTCCGGGGATGTGGAGAGAAAATAGGTCCAGTATGCTCTGGTTTGAGTCACGTTGTACAAACTGGCGAGAGCTTTCCGAGCTAAAGGTTAGCTGATGACCGCTAGCAGTGGTTAGCTGATGACCGCTACCAGTGGTTAGCTGACTACTAGCTAGTGAGCTGGCTAGCTTCGTTTGGGGGATTTCGGATTCGAGGTGAATAATACTTTAGATAAAAACAGATCCGCACCACATTGGGTGAGGTGGGTTGCAGGAGAGTGTTTTGAAGTTGAGGTTTAGAAAAAATATATAAAAAAGATATGCGAAGAAAAATATATAAAGGGATATATACACGGGACAGGACAAGACGAGGACAAAAGATGTCTGACTGCTACGCCATCTTGGATTCAGGATTTTTTGCAATATATTAAATAGCCTTTTAACTTTTCTACAGGTTAACAAATTATATGTTGGATTCATGTCTCCATCTCAACCGTAATATAAGTTAAATACATAAAATAATAGGATTAAGCTAGTGGCCCAGATCTAACTATCCAAGCAGTAGATAAATCTCCTTTAAATGTTGATTTTTGGTTGTGTTGTCAACCAAACACAATTCAATATTACTTTTGTTAGGCAGTAAATAGCCTAATGTTAAGGATATCTTGAAAACGAATGTAACAATATTTATTCAACCTTAAAATGAGTAACACATCCATGGCCACATGTTGAGGTTACCCTAATGTAAGTATAAATGTCTTCCTAGGTCTGTGGAAATCTTCACAATTGCTGTAATAATCTGCACAGAATCTCAAACAGCATTGATCACTTACAGTATGTTCTTTAATGTAACACATTAAGTTGTTTTATGAATAGAAAAGATCTGACATTGTACTACCATTTGGACTTTGTTGTGCTTTTAAATGGTTGAAAGTGCTGTGATAACACATTTAGAAGTCAACAAACTTCTGACTGTCTTTTTGAGTTGGTGAAAATAGGTTGGAATCTCATTCATCAACGTACTGTATCTACCAAATGACCCAATTCTCCATGTTTAAATGACGTGGTGTGCCCAGTGGGATAATATCCATAGAGTTCAAACACATTTAGCTTGAATGATACTTTCATTGAAAACAGACAATTATTTTACTTTATGTTACATAATTTGGGTACTGTTCAGTCATTGTTATACGTCTTTTCTCTCTTCCATTGCAGTATGCTCCATGCCTGGGGCAACGCCTCCCACTATTAGAGAGAACAACGTTGTTGGTGCTGTTGTGACCACAATCACCACAGAAGAAGGAGTGACCCTAACTATTGCCAGTAATCCTGCAGACTCTTTTGGTCTGAATGGCAATGATCTTACAGCGGTAAAAGTTTTGGACTTCGAGGTATGTTATCACTTTTTTAGCATGAATAGGTTTTCATCTTGGATCTAGATTAAGCTACTAAAGGCACATGTGTTGTTGGGTACACTTAATTCCTTTGGCTCTGCTGGTGCCTTTTCCACATTAATTAGCCCTTTTCTTGCAGTTGATTATGAATATAGTCAATTGTATAATGCAGATGAGAAGTTGGTGTCATTTTGTTTATTTCACAGACTAAAACATCTTTCACCGTTGACCTTCTTTGTAAAAAAGGTGACCAATTTGTAAGTGCACTTTCTTATACTTTTAATGATCGATATGTTATGGGAGTGGCTAACCTATGGGCAAGCTGGACCAATAAATACATTATTTAGAAAAGTAATTACAATAAAAAGTAATGTCCATAATACATTGATTGACATTATAATCAAAATCATTTGGATTTGAGATTCATTCAGTCATAACTGGGGGTTTTGGCTACACACTTGTGTATGGTAATTTTATGGAATAGACATACAGACTGTACACTGTACATTTAGTTTACTATCAAAGTGTAAATGGAGAAATATTCCAAACTGCATTCCATTACATTTTCACGTGCAAATAGCACTTGATTTCTATTATACAGTATACCTGTAGTGCTCAAGGGACAACACTCCTTTAGAGCAAAATTACTTATAAAATATATATTCAAAGCTACTGTGACCTTTTTTGAGGTAAAACCCTTAAATATGGTTAGATTTATAACATATGGCATGCAATATTAAACTTAAGTTAAACCTAATTTTACTTCTATACCTCTATGGAGTCAGTAATTCAGATGTGATCTTCATTCCAGCTCACTCTAATAGTAGTGGTACTTATTGAGAATGTGAATGACAACCCGCCAGTATTTGCAGAAAGCCAGTACACTCTCAATGTCGATGAGGTGAGTGCATATTTCTTTCTCGGCTAGTGTACTTCATTATCAGTCATAGGGAAGTTAGATCACGTTTTTAGCTAGTCAGTCAAACAGTTAAGATAAACAGTTAAGCAGATAAACAGTTAAGTAGAAAAACAGTTAAGCAGTTGGTATACTAGCCATGAGTACTTTACCATATTTCTAGAATCATGTTAAGGTTTCATGGTAGAATGTCTGATTCCATTTACTCTATTCTATATATAAAACATATTTAAAAAACTACTCGTGACAGAAATAAACACTGTATGTGTTATTTTCTTTGGACCAGTTGTCACCTGTAGGCAAAAGTGTCGGTGCATTTGAAGCAACAGATGCAGATAAGGATCGACTCTATTACAGCCTAGTGCCAGATACAGTAAGTCCCCATCCTCATCCTGTCTAAATATGAGAGTGAATACTAAAAGAAAATGCTCCTCCCAGCCATACATAACTTATCGAAAAATAAAATAACGTCCTATTAAATTCTCACAGGAGGGTTTTAAACTGCAAGAAAACAGCCCAAATATACTAGTGCAACATGTTCTTGACTATGACGCAGTGACAAGTGTGACACTTATATTATCTGCTCAGGTGAGTGCTTGTTCTGTTTTTATAGTTCTTGTAATGAAAGTGATTGATTGTTTGGGGCCGTGGAATAATAAATTGTATTGGTTGAAACCATCATCTATTTGACGGCATCCAAGCTTTAGATCTTCACCGAGTCCTTTTGTTGTGGTTTTTTTTAGGATACCCCCACATCCACACCACCTTCATTCACTGCCACAGCCACTATCCATGTCAACATCATGGACATTGACAACCGTCCACCATGGTTTCAGCCCTGCACAGAAACCATAGTTGACATGTCCAAAATCTGCCTCAGCTCTGGATATACTGGAACAGTCAACTTAACAGAGCAAGAGGTGCGTCCACCATCCTCTCCCCTCAAAAACAACAACGTTGTTATAATCTTATAATACATCTGACTAATATTCACAATCTACTCAGTACAGCTAGCCATCATTGTGTGTTTAGCTTAGCCCATGACATTATTGGATTGAAGTAGTAGTGACAGTAGCCACATTAAGTAATGCAAAGTCTCATTTACGTCCCAGGTTGGTGCATTGCCATTGCTGCCAGGTCCGGTGCATGCCATTGATGGTGACAAAGGCTTAAATGTGCCGATAATGTACACATTTCCAACTGGTAAGCATCATGAATATTCAACATTTTACATGTAAATACTCTCAAAAATATCACGATCATTGATACTGACAGACTCGGCTATATTTCACAGAGCAACTACCTCACCTATAGGCCTGGCCAAAAACACATTTCTTCTCCAATGAAAATACCTCTACTAACAGGGCTCTCACGTTTCTTTTTTTCTCTTTTTAAGGGTCTGAATCTGACATTTTCCAGATCAATCAGATCACTGGGGACATCACCATGTTGAAGGCGGCAGATATAGCGGGTCCACTGACCTTAACAGTTTTGGTAATTCAAAGTTTCTCTGAATGAATCCATAATGTCCATATAGACCTCTGCCAACCATATAGTCTATACACACTTAGAAAAAAAGGTGCCATCTAGAATTGAAAAGGGTTTTTCGGTTGTCGCCATAGGAGAACCTTTTGAAGAACTCCTTTTGGTTCCAGGTGGAACCCTTTTGCATTCCCTGTAGAACCCATTTCACAGAGGGTTCTACATGGAACCCAAAATAGTTTTACCTCAAACCAAAAAGGGTTCTCCTAAGGGGACAGAAGCAGAACCCTTTTGGAACCCTTTTTTCCTAAGAGTGTGTAGTTAATAACCTCTTATTGCAATTAATATAATTATGCAGTTGACATCACAGGATTATGTTTCTGCGGCACAGATACAATCATTGATAGAAAATGTTAACGCGGTTTTTATTCTCAGGCTTTACAGACATCCAACGGTGACCAGTTCGCGACCACAACGGTCACTATCGTTGTTGTGAAAAAGAGTGTGAACCCACCGCAGTTTGAGAAGATGGAGTATGAGGGCTTCATCTCTGCAGACGCGGGCGTAGACAGCATGGTTCTGGAGAGCAAAGCCTCCAACAGGCCACTCAAGGTCCAGGCCAAGGACACAGACTATGCTGATGTAAGGTCTATGGGTCTATTCCCTTGTGTCGGTAGCAGTGAAAACATATTGCACATGTAAAGTACAGATCTCAGACAAAAGGTTGCAATTAATGTGTGACTTCGATATTTATTGGAGATATTTAATTTTTATAGAGACCTCAAATATGCTACAGATGATATTGATATTGATCACACTAACTCTAAATATGATCTTTAGTTAGCTTACATTTCCCATTTCAGGGACCTTATTTCATGGTACCCCTATCTAACATTATGGCTAACCAATCCTTCTCTACAGGGCATCAACCCTGATGTGAGATATGAGGTTCAGGGAAGCACTGAATTCTCCATTACCCCGCAAGGCTTCATCCTCATGACTAAAAACGTTATGCCAGGCACTGTTTCCATGAATGTGAGTGTGTTCTGTTCCCTTTAATCCAAAACAACAACCTACAAATAAACTAGAGTAAAGTCAACTGAAGGTGTTTGAGTAAGATGTTAGAAAAAACGATCTTGTACTTAGACTTTCAATGTTTAACTTTTTTATTGTTTGCTCAGTTGCATGCCATCGACTCATCCAATGCAGAATCAACTACAGCATCTCTCAAGGTGGAGGTCATGCCAGGTAAAACCCATTAATGTAGCTAATATACTTACATAGTTATAAATAACACTAGTTGCCTATCACCCTCCCTGCTCTCCATTAATTACACGCAAATCACGTGCTACTGCGCGCCCTATGTCATTCTCCATGCTATGGAGGGACAGAGATGGGGAGGGGATCCATGCTGAACAGCTGCTGACACTGCTCTCCTCCCAGGGATTACAACCATGGCCCCAACCACCACTGACATGGCCACCACTGTTATGGCCACCACTGACATGGCCACCACTGACATGGCCACCACTGTTATGGCCACCACTGACATGGCCACCACTGACATGGCTACTGCCACCCATGCCGCCATCAACTCCACAACAGGTACCCACATGGAAAAATACTACAGTTTACTATAGAATTCTCTAGTAAACTGTAGTAAATGATAGTATACTGTAGAATACTATACTCCACACTGTAGTATCCCTCGATCATGTCTAGTACTTACTTTAGTATCTTGTAGTATACTGTAGAATATTATACTACACATTGTAGTATCCCCCTTGATTGTGTAGCGCTTACTTTATAATTTAGTAGTATATTGGAGAATACGATAGTAAATGCTACAGTATTATCCACATTTAAACACTGTAGTACTAAAGTGAAGTAAATAATGCAAAAACACTGCAGTGTCTGCTAAAACACTATAGTTTTTAACTATAGTAATACTACAGCATTTAAATTGCATACACCCGACCCATTCCTATCCACCATATCCCAATTTCTGCTACCCATGAGTGAGTATAGACCACATATTGTGTTCCCTACAGGTTACACTGAAACACCTCTGTCCGTCATGCTCCAGATGTCAGACTGATATAAACTCAACCTCACATTCCACACAACATCAACATACCTCACTTATAAACACAACGTAACCCTGATTAACATGTGCCCTATCCCCAACCCTTACCCTAATCTGGGTTCGGATCCTCCCCCTCCCCTCCCACTTACTAAACATAACACTACAATTGGCATCTACAAACAGTTCTTTACACTTTTACCTTTCTAAACTTTGCTACTATTTTAACTCTTCTCCCACAAACTACTTTTAACTCATCTAGTTGGCACTCTTCTTTCCTTTATTAACAAAAATAAAGAAATATATAAAATATTAATACAATAGAAAATGTTTGAATTTAGATATGAATTAAAATGTTTTTTTTGCTAAAGGATATGCATTCAGTGGTCAGTTTAGTAGGTACACCTCCCCGTTCATTAAAATGGTTCACTCCTACAGACAGCGAGTCACATGGCAGACAGGCATCGAGGCATTCAGTTACTGATTGAAAGTTAGAATGGGAAAAACGAGTGACCTAAGCGACTTCGAGCTTGGAATAATCGTCAGTGCCAAGCACGCCAGTTCCAGTTTCTAAGAAACGGCCGGCCTCCTGGGCTTTTCACACACAACAGTGTCTAGGGTTTACCGAGAATGGTGCGACAAACAAAAAACATCCTGTCAGCAGCAGTCCTATGGGCGAAAAAACAGCTTTTTGATGATAGGTCAAAGGAGAATGGCAAAAATTGTACAAGCTAACAGGCGGGTCACAAACTAGCAAATATCGTCTCAGTACAACAGGGGTGTGCAGAACGGCATCTCGGGAATGCACAACTCGTCGGTCCTTGTCACTGATGGGCTATTGCAGCAGACAACCACACCGGGTTTCACTTCCATTAGCTAAAAACAAGAAGAAACGGCTCCAGTGGACACGCGATCACCAACACTGGACAACTGAAGAGCGGAAAAACTTTGCCTGGTCTGACAAATCCTGGTTCCTGTTGTGGCATGATTATGGCAGAGTCATAAGCCTATTCCTTATTGAAAATATTTGGCATGGGTCCTCAAATCCTCAAAGTTATACAGCTGCACCATCGAGAGCACTGGTTGCATCACCGCCTGGTATGGTAACTGCTTAACAGCTTCTACCACCAAGCCACAAGGCTGCTGAACAGCTAATCAAATGGCTACCCGGACGATTTGCATTGACCCCCCCCTTTTTTTTACACTGCTGCTACTCGTTCTTTATTATCTCTTATCTATGCATAGTCATTTTACTCCTACCTATATGTTTATATTACCTTAATTACCTCGACTAACCTGTACCCCCGCACATTGACTCGTACTGGTACCGCTGTATGCAGCCTCGCTATTGTTATTTTTAAATATATATATATATATATATATATACACATGTTTTTTATTAACCTTTATTTAACTAAGCAAGTCAGTTAAGAACAAATTCTTATTTACAATGACGTACTACACCGGCCAAACCCGGAAGACGCTGGGCCAATTGTGCATCGCCCTGTGGGACTGCCTGGAATCATACCAGGGTGTCTGTAATGACGCCTCTAGCTTTAGACCGCTGCGCCACTCGGGAGCCCTATTTATTGTTGCTCTTTTATTTTTTACTTCAGTTTATTTAGTAAACATTTTATGGTAAGGTATTCGGCGCATGTGACAAAGAAAATGCTATTTTATTTTGATAGTCAGGATTTAACGTAAGAAGCATGAGTCCACGGCCCCACCCTGCCTGGTGTCAACGGTACAGGCTGGTGGCGGTGTTGTAATGGTGTGGGGAACATTTTCCTGGCACACGTTAGGTCCCTTGATACCATTTGAGTAACAATTCCATTTCAAGCTGTTCTGGAGGCAAAGGTGGGTCTGACCCAGAACTAAATTGGTTTACCTAATAAACTCCCCTCTACAAATGCAATGCACCCTTAATAACAAGCCTTGAGTTAAACACATCCTCCCTCCTTGCCCTCTGACTGTCTTGCCTCCCCCTCTCATCCCATGAAATGACATGGATAGAAAAGACTAGAATCTCTGAACTATCCAATCAGGCTCCAGTCCTCCTACCTACCTACAGGTTATAGAAAAGAGCAGAAGCTCTGAACTATCTGTTCAGACTCCTCCAGTCCTTCCTACCTACAGGTAATGGAAAATTGCTATTTTTGTATTTGTCCAGTAGGTTTCCTCAAGGAGAAAGCCCCCACTTCTATGTCAAAGATAATCAAATAAAAACGCTGTAGTAAATACTCCAGAAATGTCCTCAAGAACACTACAGTAATTATTACAGTATACTACAATCATGTCTGCAAAAACACTACAGTAATTACTACAGTGAATACTATAGTATATAAATATAGCAATACTACAGTATTTATACCATAGTATACTATAGTATTTTTTCATGTGGGTATCCCCTAACCACCCTTCTTTTTCTCTCAGGAGACCAAACACAACCTCACTGATAATGCCTATTGCTGCTGCCTATGCTTCTTACACAAGGTCGCACACAGTCCTTTCGCTTGGCTTGTCAACAAAATCCCAAAATCCATTCACTGATTGTAAAACCAATGTCTGAAGGTTGCAAAAATTGTACTCACACATAATGTTAGAGGTATTTCTTTGGACATTCCTGTGGTTATTGTTAAACCCCTTCCCTAATTCACCTTTTGTAAGCGTTTTAGGGGGGAGTGGGCCATAGAGATGCATATATACAATATTATACAATATTTTACCATATTTGATTAGTCTCTAGAAATAACGTTTTCCCCGACCAAGATGGCTGTCCTGTAGACATATTAGCTGGATGCCAATGTCCATTCTTGTGTTGTATTTATTTCTGTGAGGGGCGGCATGTTTTAAACATTGTGTTTGACCTTGGACCTGCAGAAGGGGTTCTTGGGGCCCCAGGTGGATATGGTCCTGGGGACATGGCTGCCCTGGGTGCAAGCCTGGCTGTGTTACTGGTGATCTCTATGGTCGTCATCGGCCTGCTCGTCTTCCGCATCCAGAAGGGCAAGACAGATTGGAGGAAGCTGTCAGAGGCCAACATCTTCCGTAGCTCTGTGAGTTCATTCTACACTGCAAGAAGAAATAGCAATGCAAATCTTTTAAAAGCAACACTCAGGAAAAAAATTGCTATCTTGAACCTTAAAGGGGTATTCTACTGTCCCCATATGATAACCCTTTGAAGAACCCTTTTTGGGTCCAGTTAGAACCCTTTTGAGTTCCATGTAGAACCCTTACCACAGAGGGTTCTACATGGAAACTAAAAGGGTTCTATCTGGAAACAAAAATGATTCTACCTGGAAACAAAAAGGGTTATCCTATGTGGACAGCTTAAAACCATTTTGAAGTGTAGTAATCAATTGATGGCAAAAAATATATATTTGTGTTAAAGATTTTTGCTCTGCCTCCCTAAATGCAGTCTGTTCTGACTGGTACATTGCTTGTTTACAGCTTGGGAAAGGTCCCGGCGAACTCAAGAATGGGGTGCAGTACACCAACGAGGGCTTCCAGAATGACGGAGACACTAGCAGTGTGGGATCCAAAGGCCCAGAGGAGATGGATGGGAAGCGGTCCATCGGGAATGGAGTGACCTCCAGAGCTGTGGAGGAGACTGTCATGAAGGTCTCGGCTCCCCTGTACTCCAACCTTCTGCTTGACACCAGCAGCCTGGCAGGGTCTGATAAGGCTGACAGCGAGAAGGAGGTGAAGCCCATCCTGACCAAGGAGAGGCGTGTGGAGGAGGGCTACAAGTCAGTCTGGTTCAAAGAGGACATCGACCCCAATGCCAAGGAGGAAGTGGTCATCATACCTGACAATGGGGAGCGGGAAGGTGACGACGATGATGATGATGACGAGGAAGAGGAGGGGTTTAGAGAGGAGGAAGAAGAATATGACAACTCGTCACCAAAGACCCCAAAGGTGTTGTTCTCTGATGCTGATATGGATGATGGCCGTGGAGTGAGGTTTGAGGATTCTGAGAAAGAAAAGATCCAGACGTCTGACCTGTGAGGAGTAGAGGGGTAGGCCTGCACTGGATTTAGCTTGCCTTGTCTGTTTGGGTGGGTGAGCTTTTCTTTTTTCGTTCAGTTGTGCCGGGTAAGCTAAATATTGCGCAATTGGGGCCCCATCTATAATTGTTGTGTAAATTCCACACTAAATATCTGTGTGCGCCATTTCTGAAAATAATACGTACGTCTAAACATATTGAGATTTCTAAACTTGGCACATGCCCTACAAACACATTTTTACCATTATAATTCAGACCTGTCGTTAAACTGTGCACACATGGACTAGCATTCTAACTCTGTCAGAAAAAGTCCTTTCATTCACCTTTTATAGTGACAATAACGCCCTTTATTTGCTGTATAATTTGGAACTATTGGAATTAGGCCACGTAAGTTTCTGAAAGAAAGAGTAATGGCAAATTTGATTACATTTTGTAGAGGTGTGTGCAGAATGTTTTAGTTTTTTACAGTGACTTTTTCAAACTCAACATTCATGCTGCCTATAGTGAGTGCCAAGCACTTTATTGATTGTATATTCAAAACAATTTTACTTTGACAGTATGGGTATAGGCTACAGTATTGCTGTGCAATAGGAGCGTGACATCATAGCCTGTTTAAGCCTATACCAAGACAGGAGATAGAAACACAATCATCGATTGCTACACTAAATATTGAACAACAATTTGTCTTTTGTTTAAAACTGTGGGCTGTAGCATTTTACTTAAAACTACTGGTCTATTTACTGTGTTGGCAGACTGTTTTAATCTTTTGCAGTAACATTCTGTATTTAGCAAAGGACTGTGACAATTTCTGAACGAGAAATGATGGTAAATTGTTGTGGGCCTGTCAGCAGAATGTCTGACCTCAACAATGTTTTACGTTGACTCTCCCCCCAACCTAATATACTCCAACCTAATATACTGCCCGGGAAGGTGCAATGGTTATGAAAATAAAATAAATAGGAATAGATTCCTATGTCTAATCATTCAACAACAAAATTAACAGAATAAAAAAATTAACATCTTGTTATTCTGTTTTTATGAATAAGCGTGTCATAATAGCAACCATTTGCACAAACTACTTATGCCGTGTTCACATGCTAGTCGGAACTAGAAAACCAGCACATTTTTGACTTGCTAACTGGTTGTAGTTATACACGTGTCGCGTTCAACCTGTTAGCAAGTCAGACATTTCTGAGTTTCCTAGTTCCGATGAGCACGTGAACACAGCATTACTGGCCTGCTTGCAATGCAATACTTCAACCACTAGACAATGTGTGTGCGCGTGGTGTAAAGTTTGCGTGGAGGGACATTCTCAAGTTAAATTTGGATAAATGCCCAAAAACTGTTTCGGGGTATATTTTGTATGTACGCAACATTTATAAATGAGGCCTCTGAAGTGCTGTACTGTATGTGAAAGAAAGAAATGCTATTTTCTGCACCAGGATCCCACCTGTCTGAAGCATCACATCAACATTTTACTGCAGTGGGCTAAATCAGGGTCACACAGAGTGTTTCTTGGTAGTCTTAAACAAATCTACTTTGAAACAAAGTATACACTTCACACACATGGTTATGGGCTTAAAAAAAGAAGACACCTGCATCATGTCAGATATTGAGTTAAAATGTATTCAATTTTGAGCATCCCAATATTACACTTTATATACATCACAGCAGATTGAAATATAACAAAACCGGTTGACGTAGAAACACTGGATTTTCAACAGGTTTTCTTAAATGATGTTTATTAATTATGACATTTTGAAAAATATTAATAACATTTCACCAATGAGGCCACTAGAGGGCGATTTGGTCATTTGACTGCAGGAATGAGGTTTTAGACTACTATTTTATTGGACAACATGTTAGAACTTCTGCTGCTTTCTCATCAAACCTGGAAACATTTAATCCTGCCATACTTGCTCTCCATTATTAATCATGTGGAACTTTGACCCTAGTACACATCGGAGTCATGCTTCCTTGTTGCTTACCGAAACTCTGCTGTTCACTAATCAGTAACTCACTTTATTGCTTGATACAGTACTATTAGAAAATGTGTTATCATACACAAAAACAAACAGAAAAAAATAACATTAAGTGCAATGTTTACTCATTTTGTTTTCCCGTTGTTCGGGTAAGATCATTCATGGCTTGAACTTAAGCTTCAACTTTCTTGTATCTTTGTAAATAATGGATGTTAAAAATAAAATTATTTATGTAATAATAAAGAACTCAAGGATGATTTGACAAACCAAATATCGAATGATCATGTCTCACATGAGTTTGATAATACAGACACCTGAATGTAAAAACGTGGCAGTACAGATGCTGATAGCAACAAGTCCTCCATTGTTAGTGCTTGTTTATGATAAGGCCCTGGTTACCAGCAGTCTGGGGCTGTAAAGAGCAATAGACTGATGCAAACAAGTGCACTTTGTACTCTAATAAAATAATCATCCATGTACAATAATCCTAGATGTTCTATATTTATGAGAATGAGTACATCTTAACCCATGACATACCAGGGGAGAACAGGTCCACTTGTCAATCCAATCCATCACAGGGACTGAATGAAAATGCTAGCTATTTGTCACTGCAGTATTTGTGTGGAATTACCAAAATAATGTTGTGCCTAACGACCCCACACGTGTTCATGTATCAGCAATATCACTATTATCTAATGTCAAATTCCAAATCTGAATAGGAAGTAATATCCTCATAACATTGAATAATACACATGTATAAATGTACGCAGGAAGAGAAGCATGTAGACGGCATGCTGAGTCCATATAGATGGAGATGCGCTGAAGTGATTCCAAAGTCAAAGGAAAGCACATTCATTTCCTCATGGCAACAGCAAAGCTGTGATAAACATCGCTGTTGGTGCAACTTCACAACTACACCCAATCTGCTGCAATTACTCTGAAATAACACCACATACACACAAATGTTGGTGCAACTTCACAACTACACCCAATCTGCTGCAATTACTCTGAAATAACACCACATACACACAAATGTTGGTGCAACTTCACAACTACACCCAATCTGCTGCAATTACTCTGAAATAACACCACATACACACAAATGCCAAATAACTGGGAGTTAAGAATTTATTTGATTCATTCATCTCTTTACACACAAAAATATCAAATAGAGGTCATGATTAAATAGGGAGATTAACCAGGGAAATGAACACAGGAAAATGCACCCACTTACTCATAAAACAAACAAGACTGAATGCTGTGAAAATTAGTTATGATACTTGTCTGCTTATCCTCCTTTTCAAGGACAAGTATAATTTTTACCAAGTTTGTTATTCTAAAATAATCATTTTAAAACTATGAACGCACGAGAGACTGAAAAATAGCTTCTATCTCAAGGGCATCCGACTGTTAAACAGCCATCACTAACACAGAGAGGCTGCTGCCAACATACAGACTTGAAATCATGTGTCACTCGTCACATTAATGATGACACTTTAATGATGTTTACCTATCTTGCATTACTCATCCCATTTGTATATACTGTATTTTATACCATCAGGTGTTTTAGCATTACACTCTTTTCAACATTATTTCACGATCTAGAAGGTTTGGATTAAATGCGGATGCAGAAGACACATTTCGGTTGAATGTATTCAGTTGTGCAACTGAAGAGGTATCCACTTTCCCTTCCTCTTATATTGCTTTGGCAAATCCCACCCTATCGTTGTCCCGGTCAAAGACTGTGTAGTAAGCTCCAATGAAGATATCTCCCAGGGTCCAGCCAGGGAAGCCTGAGGGGAAAAATCCTAAAAGGCAGACTTTCTTTCCCTTCGTAGTCCACTGTGCACACACACACACACACACACACACACACACACACACACACACACACACACACACACACACACACACACACACACAGGTAAGAAGGAGCACCAGTGACATCTACAGATACAGTATACTAACAAGGTTTCTATTCTAACAGCGTGTATAATGATGCTACATTATTACACTGTATATTTCCATGTGCCTTTTACTTTCCTAGACTCTGACTATGCTAACATTACATTGCAGTATCATATAATATACATGATATATATACAGTAAATATATAGTGCATTTAGCTCTTTACAAACTGCCTGATACGCTATATACTGTACATACCCTGAGAATATACTGTTCTCCGTTCAGAGGGTAGACCTTTCCACTGACAGTGAAGGAGACACTGGGGAGGGAGGACACTTTCTCACAGTCAACCGTGTACTGTGAAACAAGTAACAGATAGCGTTTATCAACAGTAAAACCACCCTCTTACAGCTAACATGCTTTAATGTCAACAGAATCCCTAGAGAGTTGTGAAATGGCTATTCGAGGACCTATTTAGCTTCATGATTACAAATATATTCACCCTCTTTGGTTTGGTAGATACCAGGAGGATATACTCGTCGGTTGGTATGCATTTTCTAAAGAAAAGGATTAGGGAGATATTGTAGAGAGAAGAGATAGAAAATAATAGGTGATTCTAGTTTCTGTCATCTGTCATGTTCTACCTTTCCACGGTTCCAGGGCACAGCTCCTACAGCCTTCTGCAGAGCACTGATCTCATCATAGGGACCTAGGATCAGGGAGGTGCCAGTGTCCACCATGGCCTCACAGCCACCTTTACACAGCTTGACATCCTCTCCAACGCTCAAACTGCCAAAGACACCTAAATATTTAGTTATAGAAATATACTGAACAAAAATATAAACCCAACATGCAACAATTTCAACAATTTTACTGAGTTACAATTCATAAAAGGAAATCAGTCAATTGAAATAAATGAATTAGGCCTTAATCATTTCACATGAAAGGGCATAGGCCCACCCACAGGGGAGCCAGGCGACATTATGAGGGAACACGGCTGGCAAGGAAGCCTGAGAGGCAGCCCCCCCAAAATGTTTGGGGCACACGGGGAGTGTGGCTGAGTCAGGTTGGAGACCTGAGCCAACTCCCCGTACTTACCGTGGCGATCATGTGACTGGTCAGGCCCCGTGCAATGGGGTGATGCGCACTGTGTCGCCGGTACTATCACGCCCTGACCTTAGAGATCCTTTTTATGTCTTTATTTTGGTTTGGTCAGGGCGAGAGTTGGGGTGGGCATTCTATGTTTTGTGTTTCTATGATTTTCTATGTTTTGGCAGGGTATGGTTCTCAATCAGGGACAGCTGTCTATCGTTGTCTCTGATTGGGAACCATACTTAGGTACCCTTTTTCCCACCTGTGTTTGTGGGAAGTTATCTTTGTTTGATGGCACTTAGCCTGAAGCTTCACGGTTTGTTTTGTATTGTTTTGTCAGCGTCATTTCAAATGAAAGAGAAAATGTTGACTTACCACGCTGCACCTTGGTCCAGTTCCTTCAACAGCCGTGACAAATTGTGTATATAAACCTCATGTCTCTATCATAATACGTTGGATTTCTATTGGAGTTTTTACTCTTGTAGGATGGTCAAAATTAGGGAGTGTCACGGATCCCCCCGGTACTGATGCTCATTCTGTTCACCAGTTCCGGTGGTCTACATCACCGGCTTTCTAGGCTTCAAAATCTTTTCTCCAAAATCCTTTATATCAGCATGACAGGGAGACTAAATCTATGGAGGCCAGAGGAAAAAAAGGGTCAAGAATCTGGTAAATAGCATCCAGCCTAGCTGACGCGATGCTATCTGAGAATGAAGGTTACCTGACAGGCTTTCCATTGAACTCGCCATCTTTCTTCTCATATCCGGAGAACATAAAACAATATAGAGGAGAAGATAGATATAAATTTTGAGACATGACATGTAGTATTTTCATTTTAGTATGTGCTGTTCATATTAATGAAAAGTTTCTTCTTTTTCGAAGACTTCTCACAAAAAGAAGCGTACAGTGGTTCCTCCTTTAAAAGTTGCGTCATACTGTGGCACACCTTGCGGGCTGCCGCAGCGTTCTGTGGCACGTCATTTAATTGTCAGCCATTTTTTTCTGTTAATGCAAGTTAATGCTAGTTTGACCACCAGAGGGCATTTTTGAGAAGCATTCAATAGTCTTCCATATTGCAGGTACGTGGGACACCGGGGTTCAATTCCCCACCGTGAGGAAGGAGTAGGCTGTCCTTGTAAATAATCATTTGTTCTTAACTGATTCCATATGTTATTTTAAAGTTGTGATGTCTTCACTATTATTCTACAACGTAGAATAGCTAGCTACTTCCAGACACAAATGAGACCACTCTGACAATTTTACTCACCCTAGCAGAGCTGGTTAGGCAGTTTTCGTGTTAACCAGAGCTTTGGTGACTGTAACTGTGCTGCTGGAAACAATTTAATTATGCTTTTTTTTGCCAACATTTACTGACACCGGCCATATTCAATGGGTGTTGAGCGCTAGTAAATTCATTATTCTGCGCTCTGGTACACTCAGACTAGAGTGCTCTGAAATTGGAGTAGATAGCCAGAGCGAATTTACGAAAGCACCCGAATGTCCATTGAGAACACACAACGACTATACCATTTAGCTAAGCTAAGAATGATGAGAATAATCAAGTCGATAAACGTTGGGTAGTTAGCCTATAGTTAATATACTGTCAAGTTTGATGTATAACTACTAACGTTAGGTAGATAGCTAACATACCGACTCAGCGGCTTGAGCATTCTTTTGGTGCACAGTCGGTAGCGCGCTGGACTTCGGGCAAGAAGGTTGAGGGTTCGAAACCTGCTCCCTGCTTGTTTCATTTGAAGTCGTACACAATTATCAGTTTATTATTTGGTTTATATTGCCCATTCATTGTCAATTAGAGACACAGTAGTGCATTGGGAATTCAACTGTTCCGTGTTATTTTTCTCTCTTCCTCTCTGCCCGTCTTGTTGTACATAGAACCTGTCTCATATGCACAGTTTGGAGGAAGAAGGGTACCTTGACCTGTCGAATTCTATCCACCTCTTCTGTGTGGGATATGTGTTCCTACCTCGTCTGCGGGCAGATCTGCAGTATTTCACAGTTTGAATAATCACCCTTTAAGTACAGAGGCGAACTTGACACCTCACAGGTGTGGCAAATCGGAATGCTCCAACAACATTTTTGTTTTTGCCTTAGCACTACACAGCTGATTCAAATGATCAAGTCATAATCAAGCTTCAAGTGGTATTTGTCTAATAATGACTATCTTCTATTGTTTGTCCTCGTGTGTCTGTTTTTCAGCAAGTACTGTAGCCACTTAGTGTGGACACCAGGTGAGACCACACACAATAACAGTCGCTCTCCTTCACTTCATCCCTCTCCCCCTTCTCCTAAATCCTCTAGGTTATATCAGCTGTTGGTGAACCCCTCCCGCATCTGAACTGGCTGACAGAGGGCACAGCATGATCATAGGTGAGAGGTATCCCTGGTCGGGTCAACGGGAAGTATTATTAAAGAGATGCTTTACATCGAAATACAGATAGAGATGTAGTAGTCCCAGAGTTAATGATACAAGGTCAGTTTGCATTTCACCTCCTGATGATTATGATGACTGACCGTGTTAGAATAAAAAAACAAGGCTTAATCATGCTCTCTCTCTCTCCACCTCTCTCATCTGCAAGTATGTTTAGATGTGAGAGAGGAAGCCAGTCCCGTCATCACCACCTCACCTGCTATTAAGATAACCTTTGGGCCGACTGGAAATCCAAGGCTGGTTAGGAGACACCACTAGAGACACTGTAATTGTAATGAACTGAGATAATGTTAGGGTAGCACTGTAATTGTGATGAACTGAGAGAATGTTAGGGTAGCACTGTAATTGTGATGAACTGAGAGAATGTTAGGGTAGCACTGTAATTGTGATGAACTGAGAGAATATTAGGGTAGCACTGTAATTCAAGAATCATACGCTGTCTGCCTCTGTTCTTACAGCTTTCCCTTTCTGTCTTCTACACCTCTCTCCCCACCTCATCTTTCTTCCTCATTTTATAATGCACACCCATATGTGCATTGAAGTACAAATTGAACTTGTATTTATAATATAATATTACAATTATCATCATTATAATGCATGTATTATGTATTTATAACACCTGGATAATTGACTTCTTTCAATAAAGCGTTTCACATTCTCAACTGGTTGAAATTAGTATCTCATATCCTGTGACATCAGATGAAGGGAGTTAGATAGGCATGTTTTATTTTCTGTATATATGAATTACAAGTCAGCCTTTACTTCAATCATGATTCTAGTCTATTGCATAGTTACAATGTGTAATCATTGATGTCCCAGGAGTAGGAGTGGTAAATACTCTTGAAGTTTATTAGTTGTAATACATAGATGCAGACACAACATCATTCAAAGAACGGCACACTGAGCGTACTGCAAGCTTTTATTTTCAAAGCCTTTTAGTTCTATTTAATTCAGCTCGTGTCATGCTAATTTACCCACTTGCTTCCCGCGGAAGCAATTTGGAAGACGACGACCACAAAATGTGGAATGTAAAGTTTGATGAGATTATTATTGGATGTATTAGGTTACAAAATCTGACTTTAGGATATGATGTTAATGATAAACTCAGCAACGTCCTCACTGTCAACTGCTTTTATTTTCAGCAAACTGAACATGTGTAAATATTTGTATTTATAAGTATATATAAGATATAAGAATATAAGATTCAACAACTGAGACACAAACTGAACAAGTGTCGCAGACATGTGACTAACAGAAACACACGAGCAGCATGACACCAGCCATACTGCACATGAGCAGTATGGCTGGTGTCATGCTGGAGGGTCATGTCAGGATGAGCCTGCAGGAAGGGTACCACATGAGGGAGAAGGATGTCTTCCCTGTAACGCACAGCGTTGAGATTGCCTGCAATGACAACAAGCTCAGTCCGATGATGTTGTGACACACCAACCCAGACCATGACGGGCCCTCCACCTACAAATCGATCCCGCTCCAGAGTACAGGCCTCGTTGTAACACTTCCTTCAATGATAAACGCACACCCGACCATCACCCCTGGTGAGACAAAACCGCGACTCGTATGACAAAAGAGCACTTTTGCCAGTCCTGTCTGGTGCAGCGACGGTGGGTTTGTGCCCATAGGCGACGTTGTTGCTGGTGAAATCTGGTGAGGACCTGCCTTACAACAGGCCTACGAGCCCTCAGTTCAGCCTCTCTCAGCCTATTTCTTACAGTCTGAGCACTGATGGAGGGATTGTGCGATCCTGGTGTAACTCGGGCAGTTGGTGCTATCCTGTACCTGTCCCGCAAGTGTGATGTTTGGATGTACCGATCCTGTGCAGGTGTTGTTACACGTGGTCTGCCACTGTGAGGACAATCAGCTGTCCGTCCTGTCTCACTGTAGCATTGTCTTAGGCATCTGACAGTACAGACATGGAAATGTATTGCCCTGGCCACATCTGCAGTCCTCTTGCCATCTTGCAGCATGCCTAAGGCACGTTCACGCAGATGAACTGGGACCTGGGCATCTTTCTTTTGGTGTTATTCAGAGTCAGTAGAAAGGCCTCTTTAGTGTCCGAAGTTTTCATAACTGTGACCTAAATTGCCTACCGTCTGTAAGCTGTTAGTGTCTTAATGACTGTTCCACAGGTGCATGTTCATTAATTGTTTATGGTTCATTGAACAGCATGGGAATCAGTGTTAAAACCCTTTACAATGAAGATCTGTGAAGTTATTTGGATTTTTACAAATTATCTTTGAAAGACAGGGTCCTGAAAAAGGGACGTTTCTTTTTTTGCTGAGTTTGTTGGAGATAGATCCCACTGAAGGATCCAAAACATGAAGAATCAGATTTGTCTCTGTGAAATGTATTTTATAACATAAAATATGGTCAAAAAGTTAATATTCAGTTAACTCATACCCAAATAATATTGTTGATTCATCCTATACTCGTATTTGTGGCCAAAGCATAAGTTGAAGAAAAAAACACTTCAAAAACACCACCTAAAACTTCTCAAACAGACAGTTTATAAAAATGCTGTCTATTTCCTCATAGAGGATGATGTCATCCTCCTGAGGAGGACGAGCTGGCCAATCAGCGTCTACTCGCATGAATTATTTTGATGACCATGTTACAAATGCACAGAGGCTTGTATGCACAGGGGCTTTCTCCTATAGAGCTCCATTTTTATGGAATGGTCTGCCTACTCATGTGAGAGACGCAGACTCAGTCTCAACTTTTAATTCTTTATTGAAGACTCATCTCTTCAGTAGGTCCTATGATTGAGTGTAGTCTGGTCCAGGAGTGTGAAGGTGAACGGAAAGGCACTGGAGGAACGAACTGCCCTTGCTGTCTCTGCCTGGCCGGTTCCCCTCTCTCCACTGGGATTCTCTGCCTCTAACCCTATTACAGGTGCTGAGTCACTGGCTTACTGGTGCTCTTCCATGCCGTCCCTATGTAACAGTATAATTTTTAACCGTCCCCTCGCCCATACCCGGGCGCGAACCAGGGACCTTCTGCACACATCAACAACTGACACCTACGAAGCATCGTTACCCATCGCTCCACAAAAGCCGCGGCCCTTGCAGAGCAAGGGGAACTACTACTTCAAGGTCTCAGAGCAAGTGACGTCACTGATTGAAACGCTATTTAGCGCCCACGCTAACTAAGCTAGCCGTTTCACATCCGTTACACTCACCCCCCTTTTGACCTTCCTCCTTTTTCCGCAGCAACCAGTAATCCGGGTCAACAGCATCAATGTAACAGTATAACTTTAAACCGTGCCCTCGCCCATACCCGGGCGCGAACCAGGGACCTACTGCACACATCAACAACTGACACCCACGAAGCATCGTTACCCATCGCTCCACAAAAGCCGCGGCCCTTGCAGAGCAAGGGGAACTACTACTTCAAGGTCTCAGAGCAAGTGACGTCACTGATTGAAACGCTATTTAGCGCCCACGCTAACTAAGCTAGCCGTTTCACATCCGTTACACCTAGGAGGGGTGCGTCACTTGAGTGGGTTGAGTCACTGACGTGATCTTCCTGTCTGGGTTGGTGCCCCCCCTTGGGTTGTGCCGTGGCAGAGATCTTTGTGGGCTATACTCGGCCTTGTCTCAGGATGGTAAGTTGGTGGTTGAAGATATCCCTCTAGTGGTGTGTGGGCTGTACTTTGGCAAAGTGGGTGGGGTTATATCCTGCCTGTTTGGCCCTGTCCCGGGGGTATCGTCGGATGGGGCCACAGTGTCTCCCGACCCCTCCTGTCTCAGCCTCCAGTATTTATGCTGCAGTAGTTTCTGTGTCGGGGGGCTAGTGTCAGTCTAATATATCTGGAGCATTTCTCCTGTCTTATCCAGTGTCCTGTGTGAATTCTTTATTTCTCTCGGAGGAGGACCTGAGCTCTAGGACCATGCCTCAGTGCTACCTGGCCTGATGACTCCTTGCTGTCCCAAGTCCACCAGGCCGTGCTGCTGCTCCAGTTTCAACTGTTCTGCCTGCGGCTATGCAATCCTGATCTGTTCACCGGACGTGTTACCTGTCCCAGACCTGCTGTTTTCAACTCTCTAGAGACAGCAGGAGCAGTAGAGATACTCTGAATGATCGTCTATGAAAAGCCAACTGACATTTACTCCTGAGGTGCTGACCTGTTGCACCCTCGACAACCACTGTGATTATTATTTTTTTACCCTGCTGGTCATCTATGAACATTTGAACATCTTGGCCATGTTCTGTTATAATCTCCACCCGGCACAGCCAGAAGAGGACTGGCCACCCCTCATAGCCTGATTCCTCTCTTGGTTTCTTCGTAGGTTCTGGCCTTTCTAGGGAGTTTTTCCTAGCCACTGTACTTCTACACCTGCATTGCTTTCTGTTTGGGGTTTTAGGCTAGGTTTCTGTACAGCACTTTGAGATATCAGCTGATATAAGAAGGGGGTTATAAATACATTTGATTTGATTTGATTTGAATTTGTGCAATTAAACTGAACGTCTTTACTTCAGATCAACACAAACTTACTCATCCAATCCTCACCTCCGTACATTCGAAATGTGCCTGACACATTTTTAAAGCAACAGTATTCAATACTCAACTGAGGTATGAAACAATATTACTGAACACAGCATCCCCCCAACCCCACCCACTCTAGTTCACATGGTCATTAAGCCACAAGGGAGGAGCTATGACCCGTTGGGGTCTCCCAGTGTTCAGAGGTGCGGCTGATGGCAGGGGAACTGCAGGCATTTGAGGCCTGACTGGTGGAAGGGCCCTGAACTGAGCCTGGTGTAGGGTTGGAGGTGCAGGAGCCCCTTGATCTTGCTCATGCCCATGGTGAGTTGTGGACAGACAGGTCAGGAAAGGATACCTCACAGGCAAATGGACCTTTCTAAGGCGATTTGCATGCCAGCGGAATCCATCAAGAAGTTGGAATGTTGCAAGCCCTAGCTATCGTTCCACTTTCAGGGGCTTGGACCAAAATGAGGAGAGCTTGTTCCGACAGTTGTCAGTCCTGATCTGCACGCAGTCCTGGGCCTTCAGGCTTAGTTGTTTCACTCTGTGAGACGTGTCATAACGTTGTTTCATCTGTTGCTGTGCTGCTCCAACATAGGCTTGCCTTGCTGCAGCAGGCTTGTTCTTTTGTTTTGGGCAGAGACAGCTGGGCAACCCCCACTGACAGAACAGCTTATCCAGTGTTTGGATGATCATCTGTGAGGTAGTAGAGGACAACGGCACGGCTTCTGCCCATTTCGAATGCAAGTCATGAATGACCAGTAGAGCCATAGAGGCTTATGTCCGGAGCCCTGTGTGGCCAGCAGTGCTGTGAGGGTTTGATGGTCTGTGCGGAGTTTGAATGTTCTGCCTTACAATTACAAGTGCCAGCGCTCGCACGCCCACATGCAAGCCATGGTGTCCTACTCTACCACATAGTACTTTTGTTCAATCGGAGACAAGGCCCGTGAGGCAAAGGCCACTGGCTATTCCACGCCTCCATGCAGTTGAGACAAAACAGCTCCAAGGGCCACTGCCGAGGCATTACAGGGGACAATCGTTTGTGTTGATGTGTCAAAGTGAGCCAGTGTTGGTGTTGATGTAAGCTGCACCTTGAGCTCCTGCACAGCATCCCGACAGTCCTAGCCGTTAAAGAGGAGCAGTTGTTCACAGTCCTGAGGTCCATGCAGATCCAAAGATCGCAATTTTTCTTGGGAACAATGACCAGGTTTGAGACCCATGGCGAGGCGTCAAGGAGGTTGTCAAGTTCCTTGTCAATGGGCTCCCGAAGGGTCAGCGGAACCCTCCACAATGACTGGATTACTGGCTTGACCTCTTTGTTGACTGTAGGTCGGTGGACAAAACAGCTGAGGTGACCTGGCCCCTCAAACAGTTGTGAGTACTCCATAGGTACTGGTGCAGGCAACGTAGACCTGGCTGGCCGGTGTGGTTTTGTTGTTGAAACAGACTGGCAGTGATTGAGATCGGTGTGTGGTTTTAGCTGTAGAGGGATACTGCTGGTCTCTGCAGTGGAACATGTGAGAATAATTAGTCATAAGTGGCTTTGTTCAAATGTGACATATTTTCTTCAGTGTCAGTCACCAGTGAGGTTTTAACACCCTCGATGTAGCAGTCACATTGCTTGGCCGCAATTGAGTCATCATGTACAGAGTTAATGGAGACTGCTGAACTTCGACATCTGCATTGCCTGCTGTTTTAGGCTGGGTTTCTCTACTGCACTTTGTGATATCTGCTGATGTAAAAAGGGCTTTATGAATACATTTGATTGATTGATTGATCTTCTCGATGCTGTCCTGCCGCTGCTGAATGACAACAATGGGCAAGATTATTGTATTTTTGCAGTTCTTGCAGCGTTGCTCTTTTGCTGGACATGTAGACTGTTCCACAATTAGAACAACGTTGCCCCCCAGTGGTTTCGTGCACCTTTTGGACTGTTGGCTCAGCCAGTGTGTGAAGCCCTGCCCCTTGAGATGCGCTCGGTAGGTCAGTGAGAACAACTTCCATTTGTTTTCCAACAGTCTTTAACAACAATTTCTCCCTCAGTGGAGAACATGACGTTGTTTTCAATGATCTGATCATATACAAATTCGTTTTCTAGTGGTCCCAATCTGCATGGTCCCACTAGGTACTGTGCTACGGACTCACCCGGCAGTTGGGCTCCTTGTCTGAAGAGAAAACAATGCATGATCACACTGCTTGAGCTACTGTAGTGTTCCCCGAGAGCTTGGGCAGCCGATGTAAACTTGTTCTCCACTGGCTGCAGAGTGGAGAAGACACATTGTCCCTCAGCGCCGAGGTAGCGGAGTAGAATCACCCGTTTGTGTGTGTCGGCAGCTCCATGCAGATTGATAGCTACCATATACAACTGAAAGGATTGAAACCAGTGATCCCATGGAACAGGTGGATCTCCAGGGACAGGGAGAAATAGAGATGGTGGAGGTAAGCTAAACTCAGCCATCCTTGTCACCAAATGTTACAAATGCACGATGGCTTATTGTGCAATTAAACTGAACGTCTTTACTTCAGATCAACATGTTAACAACTAGTACCAACTCACCCATCCTATCCTCACACCTCCGTACATGCACAATTTGCCTGATACATTCTTAAAGCAAACAGTATTCAATACACAACTGAGCTACGACACAAATTACTGAACACAAGAGACCGGTCGGTATACACCCATATTATTCTGTTGTTGAGATATGCCGATAAAATAAAATACACTGGTTGTAATAAATCCACGGGCTGTAATAAATACACTGGTTCTAATAAATACACTGGTTAGCAGCACTAACTCGTCCATGTGGATGTTCCAGAGGTCCTTTGTGGTGACGTTGGCATAGTGGAAGTCCCCAGTGTAGTATGCAGGGTCAGTCCCTCCCAGCAGTAGCTGTCCCCCTGGCTGGTTGGAGGAGATCCTGTCACAGAACAGTAGCGCCCATCAGAAGACAGCATCTGCAGTTCATTTCCAGTGGCACAAGTCGATTTCTAAAACTGCCATGTTAACTTACAGTTAATTCAGATCTCCCTTGGGAAAGAGTTCTTCTCAATGGGACTTTCTGGATAAATAGGTATAAAATACAATACTGATCTGCATTCCACTTCACTATCGCCACTCACCTGTGGTTGAGGTAGAAGGAGAAAACATTCTCCGCCAACAGCTTCTCTTTCATTATGTTGTCAAAGACAGGGCTCATGGCATCATCTGTTGGGTAAGACATTCCCAGAACTCCATCGAACTTAGCACCAATGAAGTTCGCTCCATATATCTTGACGGCCTCACCAAACACCTGATCTTTTACGGATACACTTCCAATCTGACAGAAGAGCAAAGCAGATGATTTAAACCTATATAATCTGTCAGTGGCAGCCATTCATTTCTCCTCCTTTCCAAACTTACTGTGCACGTATCCTGGCTGAGGTACCCAGTTACACTTCCCAGTCCATAATGAATTGAAAACTTTCTTCCACCCTTGACATATGTGCTGGACTTGGTATCATTGTATTTCCGGTGAATCACTGCAATACAACGTTAAACATACATTATCAGTTTGATATGGTGTTTTCTGAACAAAAAAATAGCTAAGACAGGAAATCACAATTCTCATGTTTATTCCTAGTATTGACATAAATGATGTCACTCAGACATGAAATCAGCCTTGGGTTTTAACTCTTAACTCTCTCTATCTTTATTTTTAAACCTTATATCCATTTACTTCAAATTTACACTGAGTGTACAAAACATTAGAAACACCTTCCTATTATTGAGTTGCACCCCCTTTTGCCCTCAGAACAGCCTCAATTCATTGGGCTCTACAAGGTGTCGAAAGCGTTCCACAGGGATGCTGGCCCATGTTGACTCCAATGCTTGCCATAGTTATGTCAAGTTGGCTGGATGTCCTTTGGGTGGTGGACCATTCTTGATACACACAGGAAACTGTTGAGCATGAAAAACCCAGCAGCATTGCAGTTCTTGACACACTCAAACCGATGCGCCTGGCACCTACTACCATGCCCTGTTCAAAGGCACTTAAAATGTTGTCTTGTATGTGTGCCTATTTGAATGGCACACATACACAACCTATATCTAAATTGTCTCAAGGCTTAAAAGTCCTTCTTTAGCCTGTCTCCACCCCTTCATCTGCACTGATTGAAGTGGTTTTAAAATATGACATCAACAAGGGATCATAGTTTTCACCTGGATTCACCTGGTCAGTATGCCATGGAAAGATCAGTTTTCTTAATGTTTTGTACACTCAGTGTATATTTCCATACGCCTTTAACTTTCCTATACTCTGGCTGTGCTAACATTACATTGCAGTAACATATGATATACATGATATTCCTACAGTAAAAATGTTTTGTACTTTAAGTGTATATGCTACAGGGAATAGTCTACCCATGTCCACAGTGCATGATGAGACACTTACAGCATGTGATGTCAGCGACGGAGCACTTGGAAGAGGGCACCCAGAGATTGTTGGATCCAGTGTCAAAGGTCACCCTGAACATTTGAGGTGGGGTTCCTAAACTAATCTCTCCATAGAACTGAGCCTGAATTCACAATCACATCAACGATGAAGAAGATATATCAAAACCAATACATAATGAGTAATGCATAATGACTTGAGTTACTGTGCATAAGGCCACTAACTGTGCAAATGAAATAGGACTTTTATATGACTTATACTGTGCATAAGGCGGGCAGACCCTTACATCAACATAGTTCCTCAGAGCCACTTTGCTGGACCCACTGGCGTCATCGTCGTCAAAGTTGTCGGAGTAGGAATCATGGAATAGACGACTGAAATCCCCCTCTGAGTCAGACATAGATTGTCTCAAGGAGTTACACTTTGTGAGGGGAATACTGGATAGCAAAATAAACAAAAAAGGTACACAGGACATGAGGATCTTCTCAGTGCCTCTGGGACCTTTGTCGAGCCTTCACTAAGTATGAACGAAAAAGGTCTCTAGACAGCAGCAATCTATTTTTATCACTACATAATTCATATAGAATTACTGCATAATTTAGGTAATGTCCAGTTGCAAACCACACATTAATGCAGTTAATAATGCAGTTAATAATGCAGTTTTATAAATGAACTAGAAATGCTATTAAAAACACGTCTGCCGTGTATCATACCGTATGAGTGACTCGGACGTCCACGCACATGCTGCTAACACACAGAGATATATCATCTTCATTTTGAGTCTTTCTTGTGGTTGTTGTCAATGCAAATTCTGATGGCTTCTCTACCACTGCTGTGGCGTTGGACAGTAGAGTAAGGATCCATACACTGGATAGCATCTCTCCTGAGAGCAGTTTAAACAAATCATTGTTTGCTTGTTTCTGTGTACTTGTCACTCCTGTCATCCAACACATTACCTACCTGAGGCTAATTCACAGGTTCAAATATTGGAGCTAAGATAATTCTTATTGATGTAGACTATGCCGGCGGCAGGCAGCCTAGAATTTAAGAGTGTTGAGACAGCAACCAAAATGTTGCTGGTTCAAATCCCCAAGCTGACTAGGTGAAAAATCTGTCAATGTGCCCTTGAGCAAGGCATTTAACCCTAATTGCTCCAGGGTCGCCATCAATAATGGCTGATCCCTCGCTGTGACCTCACTCTCAGAGGGTCTCTCAGGGGGTGTTGGGATATGCAAAAATCACATTTCCAATTCACACATGTATATAAAACACACTTGTGTGAAACTGGACAAATATATGCACCCACCTAATTATTATCAGGCACCGCTCCACCTGAGGAAGAATGTGTGTCATTCAGAATGCATTTTGTGCTTCTGCTCTTGGAGTTTATTCAATATTTTTACTTCGTTGTGTAAATGAATATTGAAATATTATGTTAATCTTGATTGTTTAATTTGTACAATCTGTTTAAGCAGTTGCTTCAATGATATACTGAAGGTGGCAGCTGTTGTAATGAATGATGAATGATAAACGTGCCAGTGAAATATTTAAAACTGGAGACAAAAAAAAAGCTTTGCAAAAAAAAGTTGATCTGAAAATCTAACAGAAAAATATCCCAAAATATGCAGTATCTTCTCCCCATCCATCTGCCATCAATCATGACATCGTGGTGACCCCCTCCATGTGATAAAGGCCGTCGAAAAATTTGAAAACAAACAACAACACGAAGAGTTATCTATCTAAAACAGAGATGTATGGATAACCACATCTCCAATATTTTTGGCTCTATAACAAAGAACAAACAGTAAAAACATATACACAATTAAATATAAATATTAGAATCAACTATTAAAGACTACCATAACTCACTGGATTCTCCAATTACATTGAGTGAACTACAGGACAAAATACAAACCCTCCAACCCAAAAAGGCCTGTGGGGTTCATGGTATCCTAAATTAAATGATAAAATATACAGACCACAAATTCCAGTTGGCTATACTTTAACTCTTTAACATCCTCCTCAGCTCTGGTATCTTATCCAATATTCGGAACCAAAGACTGATCACCCCAATCCACAAAAGTGGAGCCAAATTTGACCCCAATAACTACCGAGGGTCAACAGCAACCTTGGGAAAATCATCTGCATTATCATTAACAGACTCGTACATTTCCTCAGTGAAAACAATGTACTAAGAATTTTTTTAATTGGCTTTTTACCAAATTACCGTACAACAGACCACGTAGTCACCCTGCACGCCCTAATTGACAAACAAACAAACCAAAACAAAGGCAAAGTCTTCTCATGCTTTGTTGATTTCAAAAGCTTTCGACTCAATTTGGCATGAGGGTCTGCTATATGGAAAGTGGTGTTGTGTGAAAAACATACAACATTATAAAATCCATGTACACAAACAACAAATGTGCGGTTAAAATTGACAAAAAAAACCACACATTTCTTTCCACAGGGCAGCTTAAGCCCCACCTTCTTCAACATATATATCAACGAATTGGCGAGGGCACTAGAACAGTCTGCAGCACCCAGCCTCACCCTACTAGAATCTGAAGTCAAATGTCTACTGTTTGCAGATGATCTGGTGCTTCTGTCCCCAACCAAGGAGGGCCTACAGCAGCACCTAAATATAAAGCACAGATTCTGTTAGACCTGGGCCCTGACAGTAAATCTCAGTAAGACAAAAATAATGGTGTTCCAAAAAAGGTCCAGTTGCCAGGACCACAAATATAAATTCCATCTAGACACCGTTGCCCTGGAGCACACAAAAAAACGATATGTACCTCATCCTAAACATCAGTACCACAGGTAACTTCCACAAAGCTGTGAACAATCTGAGAAACAAAATTAATATAAAGGAACATAAAAGGAACATAAAAGGAACATACCAATTAGGATCTGGCTAAAAAAAATACTTGAATCAGGTATCGCACCCATTGCCCTTTATGGTTGTGAGGTCTGGGGTCCGCTCACCAAACAAGAATTCACAAAATGGGACAAACACTGAATTGAGACTCTGCATGCAGAATTCTGCAAAAATATCCTCTGTGTACAACGTAAAACACCAAAATAATGCATGCAGAGCAGAATTAGGCCAATACCAGCTATCAAAATCCAGGAAAGAGCTATTAAATTCTACAACCACCAAAAAGGAAGCAATTCCCAAACCTTCCATAACAAAGCCATCACCTACAGAGAAATTAACCTGGAGAACTCTCTAAGCAAGCTGGTCCTGGGGCTCTGTTCACAAACACAAACAGACACCACAGAGCCCCAGGACAGCAACAGTTAGACCCAACCAAATCATGAGAAAACATTGATAATTACTAGACACATTGGAAAGTTTTACAAGAAAACTGAGAGAACTAGAATGCTATTTGGCCCTAAACAGATAGTACACAGTAGCAGAATACCTGACCACTGTGACTGACCCAAAATTAAGGAAATCTTTGACTTGCTATTGAGAAAGGCTGCCAAAGGCAGACCTGGCTCAAGAGAAGACAGGCTATGTGCACATTGCCCATAAAATGAGGTGGAAACTGAGCTGCACTTCCTAACCTCCTGACAAATGTATGACCATATTAGAGACTCATATTTCCCTCAGATTACACAGACCCACAAAGAATTTGAAAACAAATCCAATTTTTATAAACTCCCATATCTACTGGGTGAAATACCACAGTGTGCCATCACAGCAGCAAGATTTGTGACCTGTTGCCACAAGAAAAGGGCAACCAGTGAAGAATAAACACCACTGTAAATACAACCTATATTTATATTGATTTATTTTCCCTTTTGTACGTTAACTATTTGAACATCATTACAACACTGTATATAGACATAATATGGCATTTGAAATGTCTTTATTATTTTGGAACTTTTGAGAGTGTAATGATTACTGTGCATGTTCTTTATTGTTTATTTCACTTTTGTTTATTATCTATATCACTTCCTTTGGCAATGTAAAAATATTTTTCCCATGCCAATAATGCCTCTTCAATTGAAATTGAATTGAATTGAGAGATGGAGAGAGACAGAGAGAGAGAGAGTGTAACAGTTCCGTAACCACAGACGATGGGAGATGGGAAGCAAGTAATAAATAGACATAAAACTAAACAACAACAGCGTCTGAACAAGAGAAACAAAACAACATCAGCGCAGACACAGGAATGAAACTGATGATGAACGAAAAAGCATCTCCCTTTCTGTTTCTCCATGGACTTGCTCAGCTTCAGCTGCTGGTGCAAACAATTGCATCTGATTACATTTCAACAACCACAGCCTGAGTTGAGTCTCTCTAGAGACAGAAATAAACATTAAATAATGTAGTTAAAACATTGACAATACCCCATAGCATTCAAGTAGTTGTTCTGTTGACTATTATAAGAAACTGCAACTAGACGGTTTTGCCGCAGGATATTTGACATGTCTTTGTCTCACCAACCAGACAGTTTTGCAGATTAGGGTTGAATATTTTCCAGGTATTTTACAAATGTTCCATCCCGGGAATAAATCACTTTTCTCCCGGATAACCCGGTATTTCCCGCCAAAACCGGAAGCGTAATTCAAATGACAGATTTGATTGAGAATTCAAGCCTGATGCTACCTGAGCCCGATGAGCCATACATTAAAACATTTTATGAGCCCAAGCCTAAAAAAGCCCAAATGATTGCGCCTTTATCCAATACATATATGATACAGTATACAGGCACAACATAAAAACATAAAAGCCCATAGATGTAGCTAGCTACAGTTGAAGTCGGAAGTATACATACACCATAGCCAAATACATTTAAACTCAGTTCTTCACAATTCCTGACATTTAATCCTAGTAAAAATTCCCTGTCTTAGGTCAGTTAGGATCACCACTTTATTTTAAGAATGTGAAATGTCAGAATAATAGTAGAGAGAATGGTTTATTTCAGCTTTTATTTATTTCATCACATTCCCAGTGGGTCACAAGTTTACATACACTCAATTAGTATTTGGTAGCATTGCCTTTAAATTGTTTAACTTGGGTCAAACGTTTTGGGTAGCCTTTCACAAGCTTCACACAATAAGTTGGGTGAATTTTGGCCCATTCCTCCTGTGACAGAGCTGGTGTAACTGAGTCAGGTTTGTAGGCCTCCTTGCTCGCACACGCTGTTTCAGTTCTGCCCACAAATTTTCTATAGGATTGAGATCAGGGCTTTGTGATGGCCACTCCAATACCTTGACTTTGTTGTCTTTGAGCCATTTTGCCACAACTTTGGAAGTATGCTTGGGGTCATTGTCCATTTGGAAGACCCATTTGCGACCAAGCTTTAACTTCCTGACTGATGTCTTGAGATGTTTCTTCAATATATCCACATAAATGTCCTACCTCATCATGCCATCTATTTTGTGAAGTGCACCAGTTGCTCCTGCAGCAAAACACTCACACAACATGATTCTGCCACCCCAGTGCTTCACGTTTGGGATGGTGTTCTTCGGCTTGCAAGCCTCCCCTTTTTCCTCCAAACATAACGATGACCCTTATGACCAAACAGTTCTATTTTTGTTTCATCAGAACAGAGGACACTTCTCCAAAAAGTACGATCTTTGTCCCCATGTGTAGTTGCAAACCGTAGTCTGGCTTTTTTATGGCGGATTTGGTGAAGTGGCTTCTTCTTTGCCTTTCTTCCTTGCCTTTCAGGTTATGTCGATATAGGACTCGGTTTAATGTGGATACAGATACTTTTCTACCTGTTTCCTCCAGGTCCTTTGCTGTTGTTCTGGGATTGATTTGCACTTTTCGCACCAAAGTATGTTCTTCTCTAGGAGACATAGCGTGCCTTCCTGAGCGGTATGACGGCTGCGTGGTCCCATGATGTTTATACTTGCGTACTATTGTTTGTACTGTTGAACGTGGTACCTTCAGGCATTTGGAAATTGCTCCCAAGGATGAACCAGACTTGTGGAGGTCTAGAATTGTTTTTCTGAGGTCTTGGCTGATTTCTTGTGATTTTCCTATGATGTCAAGCAAAGAGGCACTGAGTTTCAAGGTAGGCCTTGAAATACATCCACAGGTACACCTCCAATTGACTCAAATTATGTAAATGAGCCTATCAGAAGCTTCTAAAGCCATGACATTTTCTGGAATTCTCCAAGCTGTTTAAAAGCACAGTCAACTTAGAGTATGTAAACTTCTGACCCATTGTAATTATGATACAGTGAATTATAAGTGAAATAACCTGTCTGTAAACAATTGTTGGAAAAACGACTTGTGCCATGCACAAAGTAGATGTCCTAACCGAAACTAAAGAAATTGTCCTATCCGAAACAAAAAAAATAGTGGAGTGGTTGAAAAACGAGTTTTAATGACTCCAACCTAAGTGTATGTAAACTTCCGACTTCAACTGTATATGCTGTATTGGGTAAATAAATGACACAAACTCCAGTAGGCTAATCTTTCTGAGTGTGAACTGTATTATTGTATTCCTAGTGTATTGTTTTATATTGCATTATATGGACTGGAATTACGCTCCTCGTTCAAACCATGATCAAGTTGGGAGAGAACATGCAATTCTGGTGCAGCACATGCGAATTTGATTTAAATTTTGAATTATAATAGGGCCTATTTCTATAATTAGTAGGCTTGCATATATATATATATATACCTTTTACAATATTTCCCCTAATATTATAGCCTACGTCCTCTTTCTCTCTCCATTGTTGCTTCATTCGTTCCTCGCTTTCAACGGTTCAATTAAATACGTTTCGTTATCCTTATCATCACAATTCTAATGACATGCTTGCATAATATAAGACTAGAATTAGATGCAGACAGCTTCTACTTGTCTTCACGAAGATTGAATGGTTATGGGGTCTGAATAAATAAATGCTATATCCTATCTCTCGTTCGCACTTCTTTCAAACTACCCGTGAGTTCTATTGGCTGCTTTATTTAACATTCAGCAAACATGAGCTTGCATCCATCCCTCTTTGAATAGTCTATTGGTATAATAAATGCACACAAAAAATGACCAGCAAGCTATTATAGTCTATCTTTTCTTGCATGGGACTCAAAGAGCTAAGGAGATTTTTTTTTAGGAGAGAGGCCAGCGGAGCACAGGTGGTGTGCGTATTGCGCAAGATACAGAGGCTATAAGTTAGACGCTTATTATGCATAGCCCATCATTCATTAGCTAAATATAAGGCTAAATCGGCATTGAATGTATTTCCTGAAAGTGGTAGGCTTGGACATCTATATACAGTATATGCCTATAAGCATCTTAAACGGGATAATCTATTTTGGATGATTGACCATACAGGGAGCAGAGAGAATTATTATTTTATTATTTTTTATTATTGGAGAAACACCAGTACACATACACACAATAACTATACACATTTTTTTTTAAAAGACTGTCACGCCTGCTCCCGCTCTCCCTCTCTGGCGCTCAAGGGCTGCCCTTCATCATGCACGCACACCTGTCACCATCATTACGCGCAGGAAAGCTCATTGGACTCACCTGGACTACTTCCCTTTGTTGATTGCCTCGTGTATAACTGTCTGCTCCCACGTGTGTTCCCTGTGTCTGCATTAATGTTGTTATGTGTTTACATCCAGGCGCTGTCCTGTCCTGTCCCATGTCCGTCGCCATTAAATGTTCCCTCCATGTACCTGCTACCTGTCTCTACCAGCGTCGACCCTTACCCAGACAATGATAACATGTGCTAAGGGGTACAACAAATTACAGATTATACAAAGAACTTAAAAGATACACACATATTGACTGTTTTAACAGCTTTCTTATTAAAATAATGTAGAATGGTCTTAATGTACTGCTCAATTACTGAATTTACCACAATTAGATTTATGAGGTAAAATTGTTTTTCTTTATCCTTATTATAGTTAAGGAAATCGACCATAATAAGCAAAAGTCATCAACAATATTAACAATGATAAAACTATAATTATCTTGCCATAATTTCTTTACATGTAGACAATGCCAAAATAAATGCAAAACTGTTTCTGGATGCTCAACACAAAACGTACTGTTAATGTTAATGTATTTTTTGAATTTCTTCAGGTAATGATTTGCAGGGATCATTCTGAAAGAGACCTCTTTAACCAAGCAGGCATTTGTTTGGTAATAACCATACATTTTTCCAACAGATATTATCAAATCAAAATCAAATCAAACTTTATTTGCCACATGCGCCGAATACAACAAGTGTAGACTTTACCGTGAAATGCTTACTGACGAGTCCTTAACCAACAGTACTGTTCAAGAAGAAGAAATATTTACCAAGTAGGCTAAAATAAAAAGTAATAATAAAAAGTAAAACAATAAGAATAACAAGGCTATAAACAGGGGGCACCAGTACTGAGTCAGTGTGCAGTCTCAGACAATTTTCTGGGCTTTCCTCTGACACCGCCTGTCATATAGGTCCTGGATGGCAGGAAGCTTGTGTGATGTATGATGTACTGGGCTCTGTAGCACCTTACGGTCAGATAGCGAGCAGTTTTTTTTATTTTTACCTTTATTTAACCAGGCAAGTCAGTTAAGAACAAATTCTTATTTTCAATGATGGCCTAGGAACAGTAGGTTAACTGCCTGTTCACGGGCCGAACGACAGATTTGTACCTTGTCAGCTCGGGGGTTTGAACTTGCAACCTTCCGGTAACCTTCCGGTTACTAGTCCAACGCTCTAACCACTAGGCTACCCTGCCACTGTACCAGGTGGTGATGCAACCGGTCAGGATGCTCTCGATGGTGCAGCTGTAGAACCTTTTGAAAATCTGGGGACCCATGCCAAATCTTTTCAGTCTCTGGAGGGGGAAAAGGTTTGGCGTGCCCTCTTCACGACTCTCTTGGTATGTTTGGACAATCATAGTTTGTTGGTGATGTGGACACCAAGGAGCTTGAATCTCTCGACCCGCTCCACTACAGTCCCGTCGATGTTAATGGGGGCCTGTTCGGCCCACCTTTTCCTGTAGTCCACGATCAGCTCCTTTGTCTTGCTCACCCTGAGGGAGAGGTTGTTGTCCTGGCGACACACTGCCAGTTCTCTGACCTCCTCCCAATAGGCCGTCTCATCATTGAGACGGCGACACTGTTGTGTCGCCAACAAACTTAATGATGGTGTCGGAGTCGTGTTTGGCCACGCAGTCGTGGGTGAACAGGGAATACAGGAGGGGACCAAGTACACACCCCAGAGGGGCCCCAGTGCTAAGGATCAGCGTGTAAGACGTGTTGTTGCCGACTCTTACCACCTGGGGTTGGCCCGTCAGGAAATTCAGGATTCAGTTGCGGAGGGAGGTTTTTAGTCCCAGAGATCTTAGCTTACTGATGAGCTTCGTGGGCACTATGGTGTTGAACACTGAGCTGTAGTCAATTAACAGCATTCTCACATAGGTCTTCCTTTTGAATAGGCGAGAAAGGGCAGTGTGGAGTAAGATTGAGATTGCGTCATCTGTGGATCTGTTGGGGCGGTATGCGAATTGGAGGGGGTCTAGGGTGTCTAGGAGGATGCTGTTGATGTGATCCATGACCAGCCTTTCAAAGCACTTCATGGCTACCGACATGAGTGCCACAGGGCGGTAATCATTTAGGCAGGTTACCTTCGCTTCCTTGGGTACAGGGACAATGGTGGTCTGCTTGAAACATGTAGGTATTACAGACTCGGTCAGGGAGAGGTTGAAAATGTCAGTGAAGACACTTGACAGTTGGTCCACACATGCTTTGAGTACCCATCCTGGTAATCCGTCTGGCCCAGCGGCTTTGTGAATGTTGACCTGTTTAAAGATTTTGTTCACATCGGCTACCGAGAGCGTTATCACACAGTCACCCAGAGCAGCTGGTGCTCACATGCATGCTTCAGTGTTGCTTGCCTCGAAGCGATCATAAAAGGCATTAAGCTTGTCTGGTAGGCTCATGTCACTGGGCAGCTCATGGCTGGGTTTCCCTTTGCAGTCTGTAATAGTTTTCAAGCCCTGTCACCTCCGACGAGCGTCAGAACAGGTGTAGGATTCAATCTTCATCCTGTATTGACACTTTGTTTGTTTGATGGTTCGTCTGAGGGCATAGCGGGATTTCATATAAGTGTCCGGATTAGTCACCTGCTCCTTGAAAGTGGCAGCTCTAGCCTTTAGCTTGATGCGGATGTTGCCTGTAATCCATGGCTTCTGGTTGGGATATGTACGTACAGTCACTGTGGGGACGACGTCATCGATGCACTTATTAATGAAGCCGATGACTTGTATTCCTCAATGCCATTGGATGAATCCCGGAACATATTCCAGTCTGTGCTAGCAAAATAGTAATGTAGTGTAGCATTATAGACACATGTATTCCAGTAAGTTGTGACATAAGGAATAGATACAATATCCCTTTGAAATAAAGCACTATGGATATGTTGTTCTGAGGGAGCAAGGAGAAACACACGTTTCCAATTGGAGAGTCAGCTGGATTAAGCGAGGGTAGCTCAAGAAGGTGAGGTCTGGTTACAACTCTAAACAACATGAGAGTTCCAGATGGAATAGAATCAAAGACTATGGCAAACTCTCAACAGTAGGTATAACAGGGATTCTGTAACGAGATGCAAAATTCCTCATAATTGAGTAGCAATCCTTCTGCATTAAAAAGTTGACTCACCAGTAGGATATGATTATTAAACCAGTTCTTAAAAAATAAAGACTTGATTCTATACAAAATATCTTTACTGTTCCAAATGAAATACCTATGTGAGGAAAAATTATGTTCATATATTAATGACCACGCTAAGAATACTTGTCTATGAAAAGCTGATCATTTTGTAGGAATCTTATCAATGTTATAGCTACAAAATAACATACATTTGAAGCCACCAAAACGGAAGAAGATATAATGAGGGATGAAATTCCAACTTTAAGTTGGATTCTTTAAGAAATGTTTAGCCCAATTTATCTTAAAAGTCTTATTCAAAGTAGAAAATGTTTTAAAAAGTTGAGACCACTATTTCCATGTGTTCATAACGACATATATATTATGTATACGATTTCTCCAGGTGATGTTGAAAAGCATCTGGTCAACGAGAATCCAGATTTAGGCATCACATATAATTTAACAGTTTCATTTCACGTCATGCTGTTCATATGAATAATTTATGATAATTTACCGGTTTCTCGCAGTTATTTATATTGGGAAAAGGGAGTGGTTTTAGGTGATAAATCTTGGTAACTGGGTTCCTGCCCTTCAACCCTAATCGGGATTGCACACCATTGAAACCATCCATCTTGATAAAGCGGAAGAGAGTGAAAAAAAAGAAAAAATAACCCAAACAATCTCATACTCCAAGTTTTTTTTATGAAAACAAAAGTAAAATGTCAATAGGCATTTGTGCACAATGGTCTTTTTGAATAGGCTATAATGACAAACTTCAACATGTGAGGAACAAATAATGCAGAATAAGGAATAATTTGGAACAGTGCTTGAATCGCCTTTATATACTATATATCCCACATCAGATTGCCCTACCTTGTTTGCCTTGCTACAGTGTTTTTCCGTACTGAGAGAAAAAGATACTGAACCAACACTGCCATCTGCTGCACAGGAGTAGTAGGACACGCAAAACTACACAAGTTATCCCCTAAAAACGAATATTATTATAATCAAGGTCATATTTGTACTCCAAAATTAATATTAAGAAAAACTACAGCTTAACCTTATTGATAAGATTCTTAATATTTGATTGGATTTGTTATGGAAACCATATAGCCACAGCGGAAGCTATGATTATTATTAGCAACTATTTAAATATGTATTTTTATAAATGCATGACAATTTTCAACATGAATAAAAGTCAGAGAGCTCCATCTATAGAGCACATGTAGATTGAACATGATTGGAGATAAATATCAATAGTTATTTGCTCAATAAACAGACGATGGAGGGGTTGACTATTGACTCATGGAGGGACCGATGTTACTTTGTTGTAACTGAACCGGTTCAGTCTAGGCATCTTCTATGTTAATGCAAATGTTTGTGTTTTTAACCTTGGTTTCCTTTCAAGATGGAATATGATACCTTACTGTAGTATTGGTTCATCCCATGTTTACACAACATATCCAGACTGCTGTCATACTGTTCTACTGTTCTACTGTTCTCTTCTCTAATCCTGAGGTGGAGCCAAACATTCCAATGCTGTATGTGTTCCCTGACACACACACACACACACACACACACACACACACACACACACACACACACACACACACACACACACACACACACACACACACACACACACTCACTCACTCACTCACTCACTCACTCACTCACTCACTCACTCACTCACTCACTCACTCACTCACACACACACACACACACACACACACACACACACACACACACACACACACACAGTGTGGTGTCACCGTGTGTACATGAGGCGTGATAGTGTGTTGAGGAAATGCATCAAAGCTCCCTGTCATCTACAAGTTGTAACAACATGGAGGGAAGGGATGATTGGGATCAAGAAATAGACTGGACACATCATTGGATTTCACATTTCTGGAAACAAACGTGTCAATTATCATTGTAGAAAAGGTGAGTAAATCAATTTACCAGTGTGATATTTACACATTTAGAATTAACCCACTCAATCACCATTACAGAAAAAAAATTGTAAACCATAATACACAGTTTATTGAGCTGTTTAATACTAGTAAAAAGCATCGGTAACATAATTTACTCAAACATTTTATTGTAAATGAAAGTGTGATACTGCAGGACAATATTGAAGGCTACGCCCTAACTGAGATGACCTTTCTTTGCTTAGCAATGAACTATGTGAAATGCATGTATTGGTCTAAGCAGAAGAATAGCTATTTATCTTCCACATGAGACCACTTCTTGATCAAACACTTTATACAGAATGTTTATGGGCCGATCCAGCCACTTTCAGGCTTTCAGGGCCAAGTGACTTCCTTCCCCTCATTTGTTATAATCCCTCCCTTTTGCTGGAGAACTGCATGGGTGAATGATAAAGTAATACAGTCTTCAAGTAGGCTACAGTAAAAAGGATACAAACTACGCTGGTACTGAAACAGTGAGTACTACTTTAGTTTTTACTTATACGTTTCCCTATATTGTAAGTAGAACCTGATTCTCTCAGAATATAGGTATCTATTAATAAAAAATGGTTTTTGCTGTTTTATGGTTGTTGGTTGTGTTCATGTGAACAAAGACTCAAGCTCTTGTGATACAAGCTCTTGTGGTACTCTGTTTTTTAATTACCTTTGTTCTAACGCTCAAATTCTGTGTCTTCGAACTAGCAGCTACTGTATGAAACACCTTGTATTGGGTTTTAGGGACAATGTCCATTGGGTGTGAATTTCTTTGTATTGACTGTTCCTTACCTTTGACACATTCCAATTGGAAAGCACCTGAATGACTGTATTTACGTCATGTAAAGCAAAGAAAAGTAATCCGCCGTGCTGTGGTCATTTAGAAAGGGATGTTATCAGAGAGTGCAGCACACCCTGTTTTAAGTTGCCTGTGTGGAGCTGTCAGCACTCAACCATGCAGTTGTTTAACAATGGTGGTGGCTAAGTACTCTCCTCTGTCATTGCAACCAAGTTTTTGGAAGCAGAGGCACAATATTTTGTGTGTAAGAAAGAATGGGTGTTGGCCACAACTTGAGTTTAAACCAGTGGTGTAAAGTACTTAAGTAAAAATACTTTCAAGTACTACTTAAGTTGTTCTTTAGGTATCTGTACTTTACTATACAAAAGTTTTACTTTTCCTCCACTACATTCCTGAAGTAAATAATGTACATTTTACTCCATACATTTTCTCTGACATCCAAAAGTACTCGTTACATGTTTAATGCTTAGCAGGACAGAAAATGGTCCAATTCACACACTTATCAAGAGAACATCCCTGGTCATCCCTGCTGCCTCTGATCTGGCGGACTCACTAAATATAATTGCTTAATTTGTAAATTATGTGTTGGAGTGTGCCCCTGGCTATCCGTAACTTTTTAAAAACAAGAAAATCATTTAATCTGGTTTGCTTAATATAAAGAATGTGAAATGCTTTAGACTTTTAATATACTATACTAAGTATATTTAAAACCAAATACTTTTTGACTTTTACTCAAGTAGTATTTTGCTAGGTGACTTTCACTTTTACTTTAGTAATTTTCTAGTAAGGTATCTTTACTTTTACTCAAGTATGACAATTTGTTACTTTTTCCACCACTGGTTTAAGTTTCAACATCAAAGCTATGATCTCCAAAAAGTTATCTGTTAACCTAACAAAAATGGTTTAAGGCAAAGAAAATGATTAGTGCTTTATCTTACCAGAGGAGACTGATGAGGATCAACAGTACAGTAACTGTGTTAAAGTAGAAGTTGGGGTCAATAAACACAGTAGCAACCTGAGCTATGAACTAATCAAATTGCTTTTCCTCATTGTCTGTGTTTTCTGTTTGCGCTCGATTCTAGGCCACCGCTACACCATGTTTGCTACAATCCCATTAGCTAAGAGCACCGTAACCCCTAACACTACAGCCAGCCACACCACCGCCGCTCCCGGGTTTATAGACCAACTACTGAACAAGATTCCCTGTGAGTAACCCCCTAAATCCCCCCGCCTCTCACTCTACCCCCCCTCCTCTGCCCCCCACCCCTCCTGAGTGGGCACCCCTATGCTGCCCCCCTTCTGTCCCACTTTCAACAGACATGGCAGGGGAGAGCTGCCTGACACCTGTCTTCATGTGTCATATCTAATTCCACTCCCAACACACATTTCTTAGCTCTCCATTTTCACTTATTATACAAGTTTATATCTCCTGAATCTTGCTGACTGTGCTCTTGCTGCATGCTTCAGATGTGTGTCATAGTGAGACAAGTTGACTACACTGACTCTCTTAAGACTCTGCAGCTAGGGGCTGCTACTCTCACATAAATACAAGGCGTATGTCTTTTCGAATAGCTCTCCATTTCTACTTGTTACAAGTTCATCTCTCCTTAATCCTGCTGGCTGTGCTCTTGCCTCATGCTTCAGATGTGTGTCACAATGAGACAAACTGCTGTCTTTTTTTTTGTCTCACTCAGTGCCAAGATGGGCCATTTACACCATCTTTGCTGTCATTGTCTTGATGTTTTTGGTGTGTATTATATGCATCTGTGCGAAATGCTGCTGCAAGAGCAAGAAAAAGATCAAAAAGAAGCCGGACAATCAAATCAATCTACAAGGGGTGATTGGTTCCTCGACTACATCGCTAGTAAGTACTGGGAGTAGTAGTCGTCGTAGCTAGATCTTGGTGGGATAGCGCAGAGCGTCTGCTCCATTCTATCCATTTATTTTTGTTTAGACTGGTTGCCATTGTGAAGAAGGAGTGAGGTAGAGGTGCAGCTTTAGCTCCTCATGTCTGTTAGGATGGGCCGCTGATTGAGGGATTGGTTGGCTGGCCGATGAATGTGATTGGCTGGTTCAAGGTATGACAGTGTTCTTGATGGGCAGGTCCAACATGGCTCGGATGATGCAGGCTACGGCTCAGCTAAAAACCGGGGGAGACTACTCTATTCTCTGGAATACAAGGCACAAGAGGTTAGAATGAACTTGATTAGTCTTTTGAACTTGTAACTTGATCAAAATACTGTAGCCACCACAAGCCATAGATCCAGAGTTGATCACAGATTTAACAAGATATTAATTATCACACATATAAAGATAAATGTCTTCTTTTTCAAAATATCACTGAAGTAGAATTCAGTGTGTATTTATTTGTCTACCATACAGTGATATCGTGTTTTTCTGGCACCCTTATCTTCCCCTACTATCTTTGACTATGCTGCCATCTCTCATACCCTGCAGCTGACAGTGGGGCTGAAAGAGGCTGCAGCTCTGACAGCCATGGACCGGAGTGGCACCTCTGACCCCTATGTTAAAGTCTACATCACTCCCAACAAGTCAAAGACATTTGAGACTAAGGTCTACAGGAAAACCCTCAACCCTGTGTTCAATGAACACTTCACATTTAAGGTATTTGAAGGGTATTATACACATGTTATTATAGCAGTATTACCAGACAGTATACCAATTTGAGAGGTTTTTAAACTGTTTTACATACCATACACAGTGTGAGTCTGTGTTTCTGCACCACTCTTGACTCGTGCCTGACTATCTTGTGTCCAGATTGACAAGGCTGAGCTCAATGAGTCCACCATAGTCATGAAAGTGTTCGACTTCGATAGATTCTCCAAACACGACATCATCGGGGAGCTGAGGCTGCAGCTCGGAGTCATCGACTGGAACCATGTGATTGAAGAGTGGGAAGACCTGAGAGAACCCTCCAAGTTTGAGGTCAGGAGATTTACTTGATTTCTGGAACCAAATAGTGCAGGTCAAAAGTTTTTTTTCAAACAGCATTTGAATATCACAAAGTTGTTAAATCTAGCCATAGGCCTACTTTGCCTTGACATCTATAGGCCCACATACTGAATTTCCACATGTGATTACAGGATGAAATTCTGGGGGAGATCTGCTTCTCGTTGCGCTATGTCCCCACCACTAACAAGCTGACTGTTGTCATCCTGGAAGCCAAGAACTTAAAGAGTATGGACAAAGGGGGTTCATCAGGTAGGTGGAAGCCTGGCTCTCTGCGAGGAAGACTGAGCGGTTGTTTTGCTGAAGAGGCTAGTTATGATTAGCCTGGAATCCAGACCTGTTTTGTGCTGACATTCCACTCCTTGTTCTCAGTCAGTGTCATGCAACAAACATGTAACACGGAGAAACAAAGAGTGCAATGTTACCACAAAACAGGTCTGGATTCCAGCCTAAGTTATTAATCAAACAAATAATATTCTGTTATTATTGAGGCCAGTTTCGATTATCACAAATAATATTGCATTATTTGTGAGGCAGTGGATGCTCAAAATACTCTCTACTGTACTCATGTACACTGTAGATCCCTATGTAAAAGTGCAGCTTGCTCTGGACAAGAAGAAGTGGAAGAGAAAGAAGACATCTGTTAAAAAGTCCACACTGAATCCCTACTTCAACGAATCCTTTACGTTTGATGTGTCGTTTGAACAAATTCAAGTAAGTATGATCTTATCTCAGAATATGGCTAAGATGAGGCCAGTTACAAGCTCAACAGCCTGCATGCTATGGAGCTCCAGAAAAGAGGCCATCTCTTTACATTATAATGTTATTTTGTTGGCAAAATCATGTAAACAAAAAGATTATGGGACATTCTCTGTAGAAGCACAGTTTGCAGTGACTGTTCTCTGCTGTCGCTCCCTCTAGAGGGTTCACCTGATGATTTCCGTGTGGGACCATGACAAGTTGAGCAGGAACGACGCCATAGGGAAGATTTTCCTGGGTTGTGATGCTGCAGGGAACCAGCTGAGGCACTGGGCAGACATGCTGTCCAATCCCCGTAGGCCTGTGGCTCAGTGGCACAACCTGCTTTCCAACGAACAAGTGGACTCCACCCTCGACCTCAAACACACAGTTAGGATCCCCTTCATCAATAAGAACTTTTGAGAAATCTTAGACTCGCTTGCCAGACTCATGGCACTCAGGTGGCTATGGGAAGAGGTTGGAGAAAATCCTCCTCAATGGCCCGACATAACCAGATTCCTCCTTCTACTTCACTAAGCTAATAGCAGCTTGGAGGCCCTAGCACTTTTAAACGCTGCAAAATACAGAGCCTTCAGAAAGTATTCACACCCCTTGACTTTTTTACACATTTTGTTGTGTTACAGCCTGAATTTAAAATGGATTATATTGAGATTTTTACGTCACTGTCCTACACACAATACCCTATCATTTCAAAGTGGAATTATGTTTTTAGAAATATTTACAAAAAATATTTTTATGAAAAGCTGAAATGTTTTGAGTCAATAAGTGACAAAGCTTGAAACATTTTAAAAATAATAATGTGCAAATATCATACAATCCAGGTGTGAAAAGCTCTTAGAGATTTTCCCAGAAAGACTCACATTTGTAATCTCAGCCAAATGTGATTATAACATGTATTGACTCGGGGGTGTGAATACTTATGTAAATGAAATATTTCTGCATTTCATTTTCAATAAATTTGCTAAAAACATGTTTTCACTTTGTTATTTTGAGGTTTTTGTGTAGATGGTTGCAAAAAATCTAAAAAAATCTATGTAATCCATTTTGAATTTAGGCTATAACACAACAAACTGTGGAATAAGTCAAGGGGTATGAATACTTTCTGAAGGCACTGTAAATGCTGCCATTTTTATAGACATTTCATTATAAACACATGATAATTTAGGAATAATAGAATTATAGAAGCTCAACTATTTTCTATGTAGTCCGTTGTTTATTGGTTTTATCCTCAGTTTGAATAGCCTTACAGGCAAACTTGAACGCTGCACACATGACTGACATGTTCATAAAAAAGTAATTACAATTTGTCTCAGTTGTAGAACAATTGTCATAGTGTCTACCTCAAGTTATTGAACAAACACTGCCCCTATATGGAAATATTCTAAAACTCTTACTTGATGGTAATATGCAATAAATCCATGTATGGCTTCTAATTTCCCCAAAGCATCTGATTAAATGTGTCTGATTGAATCTCAGATGATGTGCCCTACCTTGAGTCAATTAACCTGAGTTCAGCAGCCTCCTCTCTCCCAGTTGACACAGGGTTGGTACAGTGGGAAATCAGGGAGCCACAGCAGTGTCAGCCTATAATACCTTTAGATTAACATGGATCCCTATGGGAGGGATAAAACAACAGAAGCAGAGCTTGGAGTCTGAGCCAGCGTTGTCAGCACCTACTGTGCACATGCTCATTACAGCTACCTAATTAGGAGCTATGTTTTGGACAGAGCACTGGAAGCACTGTGGCCACGACAAGTTGCTTACTGCTCTCACAGGTGGTCAGGTGTAACATATTGAATGGTATGAAATAAGTAAAGGAGTTTTTTCATGGCTTGAGTGCATGTTGTCAAACATACCCTTAATACAATAGTATTGCAACACATTTAGCAATATTGCAACAAATATGGAAGTTTGAGTATAACTTGGAAAGGTTTAGACTTTAAATCATGATACTTTGATTGAACTGGGTTCTAACCATGCTAGGTCAGTTATCATAGAGTGAAATTCAAAGAAATGGCTATGCCTATAAGAGGAAATTAGAAGGATTCAAGGAAAATGCCTTCAATCTCCAATTCAATTGGGTTTTTATGGTTGTATTGGAAATTAAATAGACCTTCCCTCATTTCCAATTATAATTTTTCAATGGAAATCAAATAGACTTTCTCAGAATCCTATTCATTATTCCGGTGAATTGTTACTTCCTGGAAAGAGATGAATGGATGACCAGTGTGTGTGAGAGCAGAACTGCACGTGTTTCCAGAACATAAGGATCTGAGTGATGATCCAACAGCAGAGCCAAACCAAAGGTCATCGCTCACGCTGCTGTGTTTTTCGCCCACTCTGTCCTGTGACACAGGCTCTCCCGCTGGGTGACCTGGCCTGTGGTGAGCCTCCCAACGCTGGGCACAGTAACATCAAAGAGCCCCTGGGAACCATGGAATATGCCTGTTCTGATCCTAACTACAGGCCTGATCAATAAACCATGGATAGCACACTCCCTGGTAGAGTTATTAAGCCCACTCCCTGGTAGAGTTAGTAAGCCCACTCCCTGGTAGAGTTAGTAAGCCCACTCCCTGGTAGAGTTAGTAAGCACACTCCATGGTAGAGTTAGTAAGCACACTCCATGGTAGAGTTATTAAGCCCACTCCCTGGTAGAGTTAGTAAGCCCACACCCTGGTAGAGTTAGTAAGCCCACTCCCTGGTAGAGTTAGTAAGCACACTCCATGGTACCAGACACATCACATGACACCAAGAGTCATTTAGCATGAGGCAAATGGACAGAAAACAAGCAGATAATCTGTCAATGGGACTCCATCTAATTCATAATGTGGTTGTTAGTTCTCTCTAAGCATATTGTTTGAAGTGCTTCTGGAGTCATTGTTTGCGTAAAGACCCAAGCATCACAAGCAGGTGTTGAATAATAGGTACAGAGGAGAGAGAAAGGCCTCGGAGAGGCAGGTGTCTTGGCAACAGGCAGGCAGGGCCTTCCCTTGCCGTCTCGCGGGGTTCTTATCGACACATATCTTGCACCTGAAAATTAAGAGCTGAGAAGCTTGAGGGGTTCTTTGAAATGTAAATGACGCCCACCCACCTACAACTATTCTATCCATATGGGCCTATGTCATGGAGATAAAACTATTCTATCACTATGGGTCTATGTCATGGAGATAAAACTATTCTATCACTATGGGTCTATGTCACAGAGATAAAACTATTCTATCCATATGGGTCTATGTAATGGAGATAAAACTATTCTATCACTATGGGTCTATGTCACAGAGATAAAACTATTCTATCCATATGGGTCTATGTCATGGAGATAAAACTATTCTATCCATATGGGTCTATGTCACAGAGATAAAACTATTATATCTCTATGGGTCTATGTCATGGAGATAAAACTATTCTATCCATATGGGTCTATGTCACAGAGATAAAACTATTATATCTCTATGGGTCTATGTCATAGATAAAAACATATTCTATCACTATGGGTCTATGTCACAGAGATAAAAGTATTCTATCTCTATGGACTGACTATGTGCTCAGCTGCTCTGTATGCAGCAGGGTGACATCATGTGACTAGCGTTTCCAGGATACCTGGAGTGCGGCTAAGCTGCCCAATTAAAGCTCGCCTTGAAAACCATTGCCTCATACAGTTTAAGTGATTGCTCTCAATGAGGGTTTGCTTCATGCAGATTGCAACCAGGGTATGACAAGAAGGATTATTTGTCAATTGAGAGACGACGAGAGAAAATCCAATAAAATCATAGGCTATCACTACACAAGGTGAGTGTTTAAACCTTTTTGAATGTGAATTAGGCATAGGCATCTTAGTATCCCAGATAGTTAGCCTACAAATGATTAAGGAACAATGTGGGATAATATGATGCTCTATGGTAATTTAATCTAATGATATAACCATTTGATTATTGAAGAATATAATAATTATATGAGCCCACTCTATTGTTACACAACATTTAAGGTTGTTTTCTACTTTTTTTTGTTATCTGAATTCTTTAAAAAAAAACTGTCCTGGACTGTCAGTCCCTTGAATCGATTGCCCAGACGAATTTGAGAGTTGCATTTCTCCAGCCCATTTATACCAAACCATTGGGACTGGATCACTATCAGACCAAGATCAGTCAAGATTTATATTTTAATATTCCATCAAATCAAATGATGACATTTGATACGTCTAATGCAGGCAATATTTGTTCAATTGTGTTTTTTTGTATATTCAATACAATTTTTCCTTGACAGAGTTGTCAACACAGGGGCCACAACCGACCCCATTTACCGGGGGTGTATTTATTACGGAAACCGTTTACCGTTTAACAACCAAACGGAAGCAAACAGAGAAAATTGAACGAAATGGGGCGGGACCTATTTGATTTTGTCCAATAGGAACTCTCGTTGGCCTTTTCCTCTTGGAATGAACGGTTTTTGCAAAAAAAATAACAGACGAAACGTTTTGCAACAGAATCGGCATAATGATTACACCTCAGTAGAATTCCTAATCTCGTTATTGAGGTGATTTGTCTACGTGAGCTTCCGTACTGTTCATTCAGCTGAGAGCTGCAAAGAGCGAGTGGATGGGGGGTTTGTGCTATCTGGAATTTCTATCCATTTCATTCTTGTTGTATGGACATCTATGCAATAGTGTACTGTTTGTCTACATTATTTCGAATGCGCATTTATTGTGTGTGTGTCTTTTGCTGATTGGCAAGCATTCATTAAACAGCGACACTGCACCAACCTTTTCTGGCTAGCTAAATTTGCTAACAGTAGCTAGCTAACTAACGTTAGCAAGCTGTGTGCATACGGCATACCATAGCAGACAGCAATATTATAATGCAATACATTAATTTAGCAGAAATATGCTATGCTAAAAATTATTTGATTATGCTCGGTTAGTCAATGCACGGCTTGGCACACGTCCCCAGGAATGCTACCGCTAGCTGATTAACTGGCTGGTAAAAACAGCAGCGAGCCGATGGCCACCACCACAACATGAGTCAGATTAACGTTAGATGTCGGACTCTTTGAATGCTCTCTGCTGCTACTCCTCATCATTCATTTCAGTTCTCCGGCGGCAGAGGGAGATTCTCTACTATGACAATTGATATATTTAGTTACCTAGGCTGTGTTGATTGATGGTTACAGATTGTCAGTAGCCATTATCAACACAGATATCGGATAGCTTTGGAAAATGTTAACCCATGTTGATCATCAGAATCCTCAATTAATCTGTCTGTCTTGTTCATCAGGAGGCAGAAAATGGAAACCGTGGAAAAATGGAACAAATGCCTAATATCACCTAAATTGTTGGATAGAAAAGTATTTCCCAAACAAAATGGCAAGACAGGTACTTGTTCTTCATGGGTTGCACTTTTAGTAATGTACACATAAAACAATGTTGCTTAACAAGTCATCGTGTATGAATGAATGGTAAATGAAAATACAGAACTGAAAATATAAATGTTCTTTCATTCACAGGCATGATTGTGAAGCATCTTCACAACACATTCAGACTTCAACATAGTTTGCAGATACAGTCCGTCAGTCGCTCAGAATGTGCCACTGGTAAGAAAATATTTGTCCTGAAACCTAGTGCCCTTTTTTATTCTGGTAATATTTCAATGTTGACTATTTTTTTGAGCACTGCATCCTAAATGTTGGGGTTGGGTTTTTGATAATCTGTTTTAGCACTATGCATTAGCTACAGCATATACAGAGGGTTCATTCTTATCATAACTAATTACATTGTAACACAGGTAAATATTCACACTCCCTTTGTCAATCAGGGATATCTCGGTGTTAATGTTTAGCCCCTCAGCAAGCAACAATTGGTCCAATATGAAAGGCTCCATTTTCTAGTACAGAGTTTCCCAAACTCGATCCTTGCCCCCTCCCCGGGTAAACAGTTTGGTTTTTGCCCGAGCGCTACACAGCTGCTTCAAATAATCAAAGCTTGATGATGAGTTGGTTATTTGAATCAGCTGTGCAGTGCTAGTGGAAAAACCAAAATGTTTACCTGGAGAGGGGACCAGGATCGAGTTTGGGAAACCCTGTACTAGTAGAACAGAAATGGCAACATTCACAGAGTGGTTGAGCTATTTATAAAACCACAGATGTGGCACTGTGACTATCCTTTTGCTTGTATGAGGCACTATGCTGTTGAGGCCTTTCTCGTAGTTTTAATTAAAATTGTAAATGAGAACTTGCCTACCTGGTTAAATAAAGGTGAAACAAAATACAAGTTCAAGAAACATTATAACAGCAAAGTTACAGAACTTGGCAAGGCCTAATCTCTGGATGTTTTCCTACCTGTATATGTAATTCAGGCTCCTGTCCAAATTTGATGATGAGTAGGAATGAGCACCACGAGCCTCGGCCTGTCCCTGTTGCCCTCACCCCCCAGCTTGTCCCAAGGGCCCACCGGCCCCTCTGCCTCTCCGTCTCCTCAGATAGCAATGGCCGCTTCAAAGCTCTGGAGACCCAAGAGTGGAAGAACAATCTCAAAGCCCAGGTATGTCTGTCTACTAGGCCTATGCTGGTACTGGTGGGTTTCCCCATCAGTGACTACTGTTAGCTATGTGGGTGACTGTAGTACTTGCATTGTAACCAGGGGTTGGAACCAAAATTCTTTGCCCAGAACCACAATTTCTTTCTTTCCGTTCCACTGTTTCGACTTGCAAAATAAAGTTTTGAACCAGTTCGAACACCAAAAAAGAAACTGTTTATCGTTCCTTTTTGTTCCCTTTTAAACCGCTGAAATCAAATTACTTCACCAATGAATAGAGCTGCTTGCTATGGAGCTGGCAAGCTATGTACGTACATGCATTGGACAGACAAGTTTAGCGAAGGGTATGACATGTGACTGACATTGGAATGTCTTTGAACTTCAGAGTTGGCTTAACTAATGTTGGACCAGAGCTAGCCCTTGATTATGAGTTTTTTGAGAGCTAGGCCAGAGCTAGCTAAAAAAGCTAGCTATAGTGCAATTGGGAAGTATTCAGACCCCTTGACTTTTATCACATTTTGTTATGTTACAGCCTTATTCTAAAAATGTGTGAATTGTTTTTTCCCCCTATCAATCTATACACAATACCCCATAATGACAAAGCAAAATAGTTTTTTTATACATTTTTGCAAATTAATATAAACAATGAAAATAATATCACATTTTATTCAGACCCTTTAGTCATTACTTTGTTGAAGCACCTTTGGCAGCGATTACAGCCTTGAGTCTTCTTGGGTATGACGCTGCAAGCTTCGTACACCTGTATTTGGTGAGTTACTTCCATTCTTCTCTGCAGATCCTCTTAAGCTCTGTCAGGTTAGATGGAGAGCGTCACTGCACAGCTATTTTCAGTTCTCTAGAGATGTTGGATCGGGTTAATGTCCGGGCTCTGGCTGGGCCACTCAAAGACATTTAGAGACTTGTCCCGAAGCCACTCCAGCATTGTCTTGGCTGTGTGCTTAGGGTAGTTGTCCTGTTGTAAGGTGAACCTTCACCTCAGTCTGAGGTCCTGAGCACTCTGGGGCAGGTTTTCATCAAGGATCTCTCTGTGCTTTGCTCTGTTCATCTTTCCCTCGATAATGACTAGTCTCCCAGTTCCTGCCACTGAAAAACAACCCCACAGCACGATGCTGCCACCACCATGCTTCACTGTAGGGAGAGTGAAAGGTTTCCTCCAGACGTGACGCTTGGCATTCAGGCCAAAGAGTTCCATCTTGGACCAGAGCATCTTGAGTCATTTCTTTGCCTTTTGACAAACTCCAAGAGGACTGTCCTGCCTTTTGCTGAGGAGTGGCTTCTGTCTGGCGACTTTACGGTAAAGGCCTGATTGGTGGAGTGCTGCAGAGGTGGGAGAACCTTTTCAGAAGGACATCCATCTCCACAGAGTAACTCTAGAGCTCTGTCAGTGACCATCGGGTTGTTGGTCACCTCCCTGACCAAGGCCCTTCTCCCCCGATTGCTCAGTTTGGCGGCCAGCTCTAAGAAAAGTCTTGGTGGTTCCAAACTTCTTCCATTTAAGAATGATGTGGGCCACTGTGTTCTTGGGGACTTTCAATGCTGCAGACATGTTTTGGTACACTTCCCCAGATCTGTGCCTCGACACAATCCTGTCTCTGAGCTCTACGGACAATTCCTTTGACCTCATGGCTTGGTTTTTGCTCTGACATTCACTGTCAATTGATGGACCTTACATAGACAGGTGTGTGCCTTTCCAAATTATATCCAATCAATTGAATTTACCTCAGGTGGACTCCAAGTTGTAGAAACATCTCAAGGATGATCAGTAGAAACAGGATGGACCTGAGCTCAATTTAGAGTCTCATGGCAAAGGGTCTGAATACTTATGTAAATAAGTTATTTCTGTTTTATATTTGTAATACATTTACAAAAATTTCGACAAACCTGTTTCTGCTTTGAATTTATGGTGTATTGTGTGTAGATTGAGGAGGAAAAACTATTATTTAATCAATTTTAGAGCAAGGCTGTAATGTAACAAGATGTAGAAAAAGTCAATGGGTCTGAATACTTCCCGACTGCACTGTACCAGAAATAAAATAAAATAGCACGTCTTACATTTTCGTAGATAATAAATCCAATGTGAAACATGAAATCTATAGTGTCCTTAACTAGCATTAAAAAAGGTAATGCATTGTTCTCTACACTAAACAAAAATATAAATCCAACATGAAAAGTGTTGGTCCCATGTTTCATGGGCTGAAATAAAAGATCCCAGAACATTTCCATACACACAGTGCTTATTTCTCTCAAATTCTGTCCAGAAATATGTTTACATCCATGTTCGTGAGCATTTCTCCATTGCCAAGGTAATCCATCCACCTGACATGTGTGGCATATCAAGAAGCTGATTAAACAGCATGATCATTACGCAGGTGCACCTTGTGCTGGGGACAATAAAAGCCCACTCTAAAATGTGCTGTTTTGTCAGACAACACAATGCCACAGATGTCTCACGTTTTGAGGGAGTGTGTAATTGGGATGCTGACTGCAGGAATGTCCACCAGAGCTGTTGCCAGAGAATACAGTTTTAATTTCTCTACCATAATGTTGTTTTAGAGAATTTGTCAGTACGTCCAACTGGCCTCACAACCCACGTGTAACCATGCCAGCCATGGACCTCCACACCAGGCTTCTTCACCTGCAGGATCGTCTGAAACCAGCCATCCGGACAGCTGATGAAACTGTGACCTGACTGCAGTTGGGTGTCGTAACCGACTTCAGTGGGCAAATGCTCACCTTCGATGGCCACTGGCACACTAAAGAAGTGTGCTCTTCACAGATAAATTCTGGTTTCAACTGTACTGGGAAGATGGCAGACAGCGTCTATATAGCATCGTGTTGGCGAGCGGTTGGCTGATGACAACGTAGTGAACAGAGTGCCCCATGGTGGCAGAGTGCCTGTATTCCAGCCATGTGAAATCCTTAGATCAGGGCCTAATGCATTTATTTAAATTGACTGATTTCCTTATGTACTGTAACTCAGTAAAATCTTTGAAATGGTTGCGTTTTATGTTTTTGTTCAGTGTAAAATCTCTCCCTAATTTCTGAATGACGCCTGTAACATCAGTAGCTACAGTAGACTATGCTTCGGGGGAAGGGTCAGATACCCTACACATGCACACACACTGGCAAAGATTTCCAGCTGGCAGGCAGACACTGGAATTAGTTTCTGAGTTGACAGTGAGGGCTTTGCATAGGCACTTTGGTTTTTTTGAGGGACTGGAAAAAAATGTCCAGAATGTTAAATAACGTTAACCGGTTCCCATGCTTTTTAAAAATAATGGCTCTGTTCCAGAACAATGTAGATCACATTTGTTGTCAGTTCTGGTTGTGTTCCTCTAAAATAAATGACCTTTTCGTTTCCAACCCCTCATTGTTACTAGTATTTTAATGTATTGCTGACATCCCTAAATGAATTTCTTTGAAAAAATCTGTGTCCTATCTTTTGGTATGGTGCCCTACTTCAGTATGCTTTGTGTGTGTGTGTTTGATGTTGTTTGTGTCTCACTTCAGATGGAGCAGGCCCACAGTGCAGGAGCAGCCAGCAGCACAGGCTCCCTGGAGAGGGCCTCATTGTTTTGTGCCTCTGGTTCCACCACAGCCTCCAGCTCTGGCCTATCCAGCCCTGTGGAGAACCTCACCAAGAGCAAGTCCTCCAGCCGCTTCTCCCTATTTTCCCCTCCCTGGAACAGTAGCTCAGAGTCCGACTCCAACCCCCCCTCCCGCTCCGGCTCCAAGAAGCTGCGTAACTACAGCATGAGAGCTGCCACAGGTCCGGCCGGGGTGGGGTCAGTGGGCAGGGCGGGTCCACCAGACACCCCAGACACTCCCAAACAGAACGTCCCGGAACACTTCCAGTACTCTGAGCCCGTCATCTCCAAGGTGACGGACTACATCTTCGTGGGCAACCTGAACGCAGCGTACAACGGGCGCACGCTGTGTCGCAACAACATTGACAGCATCATCGACATGAGCAGCATGCCAGGGGACTCCGGCCCAAGTCTCAGCCTTATCCCCTGCACCTGCTCCCGAGGAGCCCGCCACAGCTGGTCCCGCCTCAAGGTGGACATCTGTGATGTCCCAGACGCACTGGGCGAGGGAAGCCCTGCCCTGAAGCAGCACTGCTTCGAGGACATCAACGAGTGCATCGAGGCTTCCACGGAAAAAAGGAAACGAGTGCTGGTCCACTGCCGTGACGGGTACTCCCTGGCTCCGACCTGTATCATCCAGTACCTCATGGTGAAGCAGAATATGCGGCTGATCTCGGCCTACGAGCTGCTGAGGGCCAAGTACCCCGTTAACATCAGGGAGTGTCACCAGAATGTGCTGGTGAGCCTGGAGAGAGCTCTGCGGCCTGGAGGCAACGTGGACCCAGAGTGCTTCAAGCAGGCTATCTCAAGGAAAGTGGCCTGGACCTGACCTGGCTCCTCCCCCTCCACTCCCCTTTCCCTGTAGTTTGGCCCTCTTTATTTTTCTAATCTAACTGTGGCATTCAATGGATATTTTTCTATGGACAATTTTTGAAAGGCAGCTTTACTTTCTGTCATAGTCAACTGGATATGGAGATGTTGCCACTAACAGTGAGCTTCAAAAGTATTGAGACAGTGACACATTTTTTAAATGTTTTGGCTCTGTACTTCAGGCCTTTGGATTTGAAAGGATACGATGACTGAGGTTAAAGTTCAGACTGTCAGCTTTAATTTGAGGGTATTTTCATCCATATCTGGTGAACCATTGTAGAAGTGTTTAGAAACCATATTCTATTCTTATTTGCAATAAAAGTGACTCCAAAATGACCATTCATTTCTATTGAGCACAAAATAATCTGAAACACCACCAAAGCAAATGCCTCTAACAAGTTTGTAGAGTCTTACAAGCTTGATGTAATCTTTGCGTGCTAGGAATATGGGACCAAATACTAAACTTTTGACAAGTTTAATACAAATATAAGTGAATTTGTCCCAATACTTTTAGTACAGCACTTTTTGCACATACCTTCTTAACGGTTCACCAGATATGGATGAAAATACCCTCAAATGAAAGCTGACAGTCTGAACTTTAACCTCCATTGTATCATTTCAAATCCAAAGTGCTGGAGTACAGAGCCAAAACGACGACAAATGTCAGTCCCAATACTTTTGAAGCTCAATGTACTTGCAACACATCAAAATGCTTGTGAAAATGTAAATGCAAGTTGATGTATTTGTCCTCTTCTGAGCCCGTGAATTTGACTTTGTGATGTTTCTCCATAAGCGATTCGATGTTTTACTCTTTACATCTGCTAGATATGGAAACTGTTTCATTCTAGACAGTGACTTCAGGCTGAATAAGCCCTGTGCTACCTTGGTTTTATTGTGGTTGTGTTTTTATTTCAGGGGAATTTGAATGGGAGTTCTCAGGAGAACTAATGATGATGTCATTCCAATATAGCTGCAAAACACTGCTGATCTAATATGAAAGCTCTGTGTGAATAATGGAGGATGCCACTGCTCTCCTGGATCTACATCGGCCAACCACAGGAGCAGATCATTACTGTACTATATCAGCGACATGCAGGGGACTTTGCACATGGATTCCGATTTGTTGTTGTTGTAAATCCCTCCCTCACACCTCAATTGGTCTGTGACCCTCCTGCCACAGACAGACATAACAATGTGGTAGCCTCCTCAAGACATTTTCCATCATGGTTCAGAAGACCAGGTGGAAGACAATGATTTATCATAGATCATCCTCTATGAGGAAAACTAACTTACATGACGTTCCCTATCACTTTAACTCACCGTTGTAAACATTTGCTGTGCTACTTCTTGGAAACTGTGGCTTTGTAATTTCAGCTGTTGTGTATGCAATGAAAATGGATGGTCAGTATCTATCTCTCTGGAATGTCAGTATTAGTATATTATAAATCAGACTGAATGGTGATTCAGTGTTGTACTACGGGAAATTCTATTGCACTACCTAAAAAGGTTCTCCAGAAATGCACAGTTTGATGGGTATTAGAAAGCTGACATGAATCTAAACACCAGTTAACTTTTTTATTGTCATTGTTCTGTGGTATGGAAATGTATTTTTAAAATGATTGTTTTGAAGACTTTGTGCTCTAGTGTTCGATTCAGTTAATTTGGTCCCAATATTTTTCCCTTAAAGGGACAGTTTGTTCAAAAGTAATATTTCAATTATTTGACTTATCTTGGAGGTAGTCATAGACCAGTAGTGACTACGTCTAGGATTAGGGTTTCATTATTTGACTTATCTTGGAGGTAGTCATAGACCAGTAGTGACTACGTCTAGGATTAGGGTTTCATTATTTGACTTATCTTGGAGGTAGTCATAGACCAGTAGTGACTACGTCTAGGATTAGGGTTTCATTATTTTGCTTCAGCCACAACAGGCTAAATGTTAGCATTCTCTACCTCAACACAAGGGTTGAATGTTGCCCATCTTTAGAACTGTCTGAATTGCAAAATGAACTCAAATTAACATAACATTGGAAAGCAAAACTTTATATCCAGGGAGTTGTGTAGAGGCTCATATGATTTATAAAATAGTTACATTTCTGTAAAAAAAAAAAAAAAAAGAAGATGGCTTGCTACAGTAATTTATCATATTCATAAAATGCCACTGATCCAATGTTATTGTAGTATGATTATGATCATAAACCACTTTTATCTGACAGACTTAATATTAGCAATGCTTATTTTTGTCAGCAGTGGTTGTAGTACATGTTTGTTGTTCTGTGACCAGTATGGGTGGAATGGAAGCTTCAGTACATGAGTATGGTGCCTTTGCTTGAATTTGTCTTGTGCGACTGACTGTACAGTGACACTTGCACACTTTGTATGCAGTTGTTGGGCGTTGATAAACATTTTTCTACTTTAAAATGTTGCCTATTGATGCTGTCAATGTTTTTAATTGGAATACATGACATAAGGATCTTATGAAAGAATACAGTTATGTGAATTGGTTATTGCTGTAACATGTTTTGGTGGTCAGTGAGTGCACAGTCTTATGTACTATGCGAAATGTGGCTGTGACCATTCATTCATGATGTGATCAGGGTTACAGAATGACCCTAACTTTCCCAAAATTCCCAGGTGTTCCAGAAATCCTTTTTGGAGGATTCAGGATTTTCTGTGTATTTCCACCTGATTCCTGGAATCTACCAACTGGGATTTCTGGAAAACCTGGGAGTTTTTAAACCCTAGATGTGATGATTCAACATTTTGTGCACTTCTGCACGCCGTACAATTTAGGCCATAGACGGATGTTTTAACATTTTCATGGTGAATATACTATATTTAAAAATAAACGGTTATAGAAGGTTTATTTGACCCTTGTGATGGTGTCTTTGGGTCGTCTCTCAACTTTGGTTTTAAAACTTGTTCTCAGGTGAGCTGTATGATGGCCCAGAATGTTTTGACTGAACTGTATATGAAACCAGAATATGTGAAGCTACGCATTTCCTGTCGAGTTTTTGGTAGGTGTACATATTAAAAAAGACGTTACATCATTGCCATATGTATATTGTTTGACCGGATTATTCTGTATAGAAACGTAAACAAAGTTGAGTCTTTGTGTTCTCAGGGTTCTATTCATTAGTGTATACCATAAAAATAAGTTTCTTATCAGCTCAGGTTCAGGTAGTCCATCCCCATTTCTGTCCGTTTTCTTCCATTTAATGTCTAGTGAATTTACACGAGGCTAATCTTGGATTCCCCACATCAATATCAGTCGTGACGTGAACAAGTGCACTCGGGGAGGGCGGAAAGGGTAGAGAATCATAGGAAAATGGGGGCTTCAAGGTTTGAGGTCGAGCATCAGGAAACTATTATTCTGCTCTCTGAAGAGGAGACACATACACACAAAATACCCTATGCAGAATAAGGAGCCAGGCTCCAGTTTTAAAATAATCAGCTTTAAACATACACATTCGTGAAGAAATTACATCTTGACGACATCAGACATTCCTGCAGAGGGTGAGGGGGGGCTTTCTGACCCTGACCCCATCACAGTATTATTAGCCTTATTCCACACACAGGGCTAACACACTGCTGCTGTGGCCTGTCTGTCACCAGCCTCCATGACTTCTATGACCTGCACGACTTCAGCTTTCCCTTCCTTTATTCCATCGCCCTGCCCCTCTTCTGGCTCTCACTGGTCCTTAAGTACTACATATCCCCACAGTTTGCCTCTCTCCTCCCCTCCCATCTCCCCCATTCCCAGGCTGCATGTTGAGGCTGCTGTATTCACTCACCCACCTGTCCAACCCATTAGTGATGTGACGTCTGCAAAGAGCCTTTTTCATGCGATCGGGCATTTGATATCATTCCAACCCTTTGCCCATTGTAACACAGTGTTAGATTTAATGTAGTCTGGCTGTCTGGAAGAAACAGCTCTTCAGCTAACGTCATACTATGAATCATACCATACTGTATATGGCACTAAATTAAACATTCATATTCAGTGGCAGATATTACATATCATATTATTACTAAAACAAACATTCTTCTGTTTAGTATAAACACTTTTTCTCAGTGCTATGGTGACCGCCACCTCAACCTGATATGTTCTGGAAGAAATGCCAAAGCATGATGCTGGTATATATTGATTCTCCTCTAACACATCACCATTAACTGCTCACTGATTCTCTAAAGTAGCTTGCACTGTGCTGTTGTTACTTCTGGTTAATTATACAAGTCCATTGGTCATTTCATGTACAGCTTCCTGAATAGTCTTCACTGCGCAGCCAAAACAAATTCCCTGGACCATTCTCACACCTGCTGCCTCCTTTACTTTCATCACTGAGCATTCCCTCGTTCTTTTCTTCAGCCTGCTCAAACTGGTGGTGGTGGTATCACACTGTCACTTCTCTGTAGAACTCTTTCTGAATGGTCATCTCCCTATCAAACGCACTAACAACCCTAGCCCTGTCTCTCAGTTCTTCACTCTTTCTGAAGCTAAAGTGGCAATCCGACTCACAGCAGTAAACCAAGCTACCCACAACTCATCAGACCACCACTTTCTTCTGTACTAAATAAGGCTGTTGTCTAAAGGAATTATCACATAACAATCACAATATCATCAGAGTAAGGTTATTTATAACGGAGGAGGTGGGAGTCAGATATAGTATTTCAGGTGCTTGCCTATTGGTCTGAGGATGAATCTACTTCCATAAACAGAAAGATGGGATTTCCTTGGCCATTGGGAATTGCAATATATACCATCTTATGATTCCATCTGCTGCTGTAGCCACTAGCCGGTCTCACCCAAAATCTGTCGGGCTCCTCTTCCTGCTCAGCTCCTAGGTGAGGACTGCTCTTCTTTCAGCCGGCTCTAGCTTGACTGCTCTGTGCTACTGGTGAATTGTTTGGATTTATTCAGTGGTCCATCTAGTTTCAAATGACTTTGTGCCGGTTTATGTACGGGTTCTATTTGAAGGATTTGGGACTTATTGCTTCTTTGTTTGGATGTGGTGGTTTCTGTGGTGGGTGTTGTTTGGATGTGGTGGTTTCTGTGGTGGGTGTTGTTTGGATGTGGTGGTTTCTGTGGTGGGTGTTGCCTATTAAAGCATTCTTCCTGGTTTTATGCAGTTTCAATGAGATGTTGTCAATCCGTTGATGATTAGTGTAGGTTTTTATGGAAGTACAATGCAAACATTTGTGAAGGAGACATTATCCAGCACTTTCTACATTATACAAGGACAATGTAGGTTGTTCTAGACCTAGATGCTGTTTATGTGGGCTGTTTAAAATTACTAGACACCTTTAACTGATGGATGTGAAATGCGATACCCCCAGTGTTTATCTTGGTGTCAACGCAAACAATTGTTCACTATATAACACAGATGAGGATTTGGCTGGAATATAATCTCAAACCCGGAGGATGTTATGTTGGTTGTGGAGATGGGAAGGCAGGTTGCCGAATTGGATAATAAAGTAGATCATAGAGTGTTATACCAGGCTATCACTGAGGTAATATCAAGGGTAATGTGATGAAGTGTCTTCATTCTAAACGTGTCTTTCTTTGTAGTCCTACATTTTATATCAATGTTTAATGAAGTGTGGCATTACACATCACATTTTAGATCAGAATTTAACACCCACAGTGTTAAATGTAACACTTATAAATGATATGTGACCCACCAAAATAGTGTAAAACTAACACTTGGTTCCCTAACACCATTTATTAGAGTTGATGCTGTTATACTTTTTCCGTGTTAGGGAATTACACATGTGGTGTTACAGTATTTGGGGGAGGGGGTTGTTTTAACACTGTAGGGTGTAATGCCATGTTTGCATATTTTCCAGCATGCCTTTCAAATCAAATGTATTTATAAAGCCCTTCTTACATCAGCTGATATCTCAAAGTGCTGTACAGAAACCCAGCCTAAAACCCCAAACAGAAAGCAATGCAGGTGTAGAAGCACGGGGGCTAGGAAAAACTCCCTAGAAAGGCCAGATCCTAGGAAGAAACCTAGAGAGGAACCAGGCTATGAGGGGTGGCCAGTCCTCTTCTGGCTGTGCCGGGTGGAGATTAAAACATAACATGGCCAAGATGTTCAAATGTTCATAGATGACCAGCAGGGTCAAATAATAATAATCACATTGGTTGTCGAGGGTGCAACAGGTCAGCACCTCAGGAGTAAATGTCAGCTGGCTTTTCATAGCCGATCATTCAGAGTATCTCTACCGCTCCTGCTGTCTCTAGAGAGTTGAAAACAGCAGGTCTTGGACAGGTTGCACGTCCGGTGAACAGGTCAGGGTTCCATAGCCGCAGGCAGAACAGTTGAAACTGGAGCAGCAGCACGGCCAGGTGGACTGGGGACAGCAAGGAGTCATCAGGCCAGGTAGTCCTGGGGCATGGTCCTAGGGCTCAGGTCCTCCGAGAGAGAGAAAGAAAGAAATAATTAGAGAGAGCATACTTAAATTCACACAGGACACCGGGTAAGACAGGAGAAATACTCCAGATATAACAGACTGACCCTAGCCCCCCGACACATAAACTATTGATTTCAATTTAATGTAAGCGATACCTACCCATGACTGTATTTGTAAGTGACAGATTCATGGTAGTTGCATTCAATAACTTTTAGCCCTGAAATGACCTCCTAAGTGAATGTGTTTACATTTAAAGTAAAGCCTTTATGACCATATATTATACATTTCATAAGGCCTTTAGTTATGGCCTAGTTATCCTCGACATTGTGGTATGAAAATGCTTGCACATCAGACCTGCAAGTCACAATACACTGCTTTGTGAAGTGATTAGTAATTCCTATCGGAATCCAGCCAGATGGAGGAAATCCAACAATTTGAATATTTTATCACTCACAACCTGCATTCAGATTGCTATGGTGAAGAACTTGACATACAACACTACCTAAACCATGTAAACTGGAATAACCATCTCAGTAACGGGTGCATAAATCCAACCCTTTACAGATTGGATTAGTTTAGAAAATGTAAGTCATCTATCTTTGATATAGTTTAAGATAAATCAATCAATGTGCATGCAGACACAGATATTAAAACAAACTTTTGCTAACAATCAATCTGGAACAAACCTTGTTAGGAAATATGATAATGAATACCCCTCCCACTTGCTTTTCAATCAGAGATTTAACAGAAATGCCACTAGCAAACATAGTCATGGGTGGTACCTCTAAAATACACTTCAAATGCACCCTGGGAAACACATATGCAAATAAGACTTTACACCCTGCCTACAGTGTTAAAACAACACCCAAAAACCAGTTACTGTAACACCATAAGTGCTAATTCCCTAACGCTGAGAAAGCATCAACTGTAATAAAGTGATAATTTAAATTGGAATTTGCAATACCCATAGTGTTAGGGACCCCAAACTCTTGAGGTGTTAGTTTATCAACACTTTGAAAAGTGTTAGTTTAACACTATTTTGGTAGGCCACGTATAATGACTAAGAAGGTGCTCAATTTAACACTGTGTTAAACACACACAATTTAACACAGTGTCCATGGTACTATCTGCCAAAGATAAAGATTCAAAGCCACATCTCATTCTTTATGAAAGCACTGGGATTATCAATTTACAATAATTTTTTTACAAGAGATATAGGTTCAAAAGATTTATCCAGAAGCTTTTATTTTGGTGTTTGACAGGTCTTCTAACCATAAAAGGGCAATCTGTGATTGGTACATCAATTTTTTTACTTTTAAATTAAAGATATGTAGCTGTTTTTTAATTTGAAAGTGATTACATTTCTCCAGCCCCATCCCACCGCTGTTTACCAAAACAGTGTTAGGGTGCCCACTTTATTAATGTTTGAATCCCCGATTGCCCCTTTAAACAGTCAAAGCTCTATTGAAGTGCTGGATCAAGTGGACTTTTCCAGGCAGATGAGCCCTTATTTCAGATGTGATGGTGTAACATCTCTGCCATCTCAGGGATATTCTAGAGGGTAGGCTGGGCATCAACAGAGGTGGTATCAGGTTGTTGATAATCTCCCAGCCTTCCATTATGGAGCTACTCAAGGAGAACAGCTGGCCTTCATATTCTTAGACTCATTTAGACCCTGCTGCTTTTCCAGGGCCAAATGGCCCTCACTTGTGTTGGGAGGCTATAGTGTTTCCCCTCAGCCCTCACGTGTGTTGGTAGGCTATAGTGTTCCCCCTCAGTGGAACAATTATGCATGACTGCCCTATATAAGGAACTTCCATGGTGATTAAACTCAGCATGACTTCTGATTGATCCTCCTTGAGAGATTCCTGGAGAGATTCATTGATACATCTGTTTAGATTAGGTGAACAAAATAGTATCTAATTATATCCACCTAAATTCCATCAATGTTCGTCTGAAAAAGAAATAGAAAATACATCAAAATACAACTATTTGATAGTTTGATAATCAACATACTCAACATTAGAACGTGTCAACAGTTCTGACGTTTGACCATTGTAGTTACAGTATATATCACATACATTTACATAGTTGTGAATTGTATTATTTTTCTTTGCCACTGTAAAACAAAGCCATGCAGTTGATAACAGAAAGTACACAGAAAAATACATATGTTTTCCACTTGCAATTTGTAAACAGGACACATTTTTGCAGCCTTAAGAAAATATTTAACTGACATGACAGGCGATTGGCAATGCAGTAAATGTATTTCTTTTAATTAGTTTGAAATTTATATGAAATAATGACCTGTTTTTTCACAGAGTGTGAAATCAAACAAACGCCAAGATGTCGGAGTGAGTAATTTATACATTGATCACATCTCAAATTTTTGGATGTCGATGTGTAATACATGAAAATGAACATGATATTTTCTCTCACCTTTTCATCATTTTATCTCTTCAGGAAAAAGATGTCTTCGAGTCGGAGGCATTACCTGAAGGTAAACACTTTCAAATATCGGATCTTAATTTGATACTTGTCAACAACTATCAATACAAGGAGAATAGAGGGGAACACAAGTATACAATATCTCAAGGTTCATGTTTTACACGAAATGTCTTAATTCTGTTATAACTGGGCTTTTCACACGTGTAACCTGCATGCCTCATTGTCTCCCAGAGCTTGATGCTCTCCATTGCTAAAGGCTTACTGGAAGACGAGGCAAAGGAGAACGAGCAAGAGAGAATAAGATGGATGGCGGAGAACTGCCCTCCCCTGTCCCTGCCAGGGGGTACTCAACAGTTACAGGTAAACCAAACAAACAATCAATCAAAGCATTACTACATAATCCCACAATGTAAAGTGGTTGTTCACTCAACAATCAACATTTGGTCAAACCCCAAATCAATGTAAAATGTATGCCTTCATATACAGTGCCTTGCGAAAGTATTCGGCCCCCTTGAACTTTGCGACCTTTTGCCACATTTCAGGCTTCAAACATAAAGATATAAAACTGTATTTTTTTGTGAAGAATCAACAACAAGTGGGACACAATCATGAAGTGGAACGACATTTATTGGATATTCCAAACTTTTTTAACAAATCAAAAACTGAAAAATTGGGCGTGCAAAATTATTCAGCCCCCTTAAGTTAATACTTTGTAGCGCCACCTTTTGCTGCGATTACAGCTGTAAGTCGCTTGGGGTATGTCTCTATCAGTTTTGCACATCGAGAGACTGACATTTTTTCCCATTCCTCCTTGCAAAACAGCTCGAGCTCAGTGAGGTTGGATGGAGAGCATTTGTGAACAGCAGTTTTCAGTTCTTTCCACAGATTCTCGATTGGATTCAGGTTTGGACTTTGACTTGGCCATTCTAACACCTGGATATGTTTATTTTTGAACCATTCCATTGTAGATTTTGCTTTATGTTTTGGATCATTGTCTTGTTGGAAGACAAATCTCCGTCCCAGTCTCAGGTCTTTTGCAGACTCCATCAGGTTTTCTTCCAGAATGGTCCTGTATTTGGCTCCATCCATCTTCCCATCAATTTTAACCATCTTCCCTGTCCCTGCTGAAGAAAAGCAGGCCCAAACCATGATGCTGCCACCACCATGTTTGACAGTGGGTATGGTGTGTTCAGGGTGATGAGCAGTGTTGCTTTTACGCCAAATATAACGTTTTGCATTGTTGCCAAAAAGTTCAATTTTGGTTTCATCTGACCAGAGCACCTTCTTCCACATGTTTGGTGTGTCTCCCAGGTGGCTTGTGGCAAACTTTAAACAACACTTTTTATGGATATCTTTAAGAAATGTCTTTCTTCTTGCCACTCTTCCATAAAGGCCAGATTTATGCAATATACGACTGATTGTTGTCTTATGGACAGAGTCTCCCACCTCAGCTGTAGATCTCTGCAGTTCATCCAGAGTGATCATGGGCCTCTTGGCTGCATCTCTGATCAGTCTTCTCCTTGTATGAGCTGAAAGTTTAGAGGGACTGCCAGGTCTTGGTAGATTTGCAGTGGTCTGATACTCCTTCCATTTCAATATTATCGCTTGCACAGTGCTCCTTGGGATGTTTAAAGCTTGGGAAATCTTTTTGTATTCAAATCCGGCTTTAAACTTCTTCACAACAGTATCTCGGACCTGCCTGGTGTGTTCCTTGTTCTTCATGATGCTCTCTGCGCTTTTAACGGACCTCTGAGACTATCACAGTGCAGGTGCATTTATACGGAGACTTGATTACACACAGGTGGATTGTATTTATCATCATTAGTCATTTAGGTCAACATTGGATCATTCAGAGATCCTCACTGAACTTCTGGAGAGAGTTTGCTGCACTGAAAGTAAAGGGGCTGAATAATTTTGCACGCCCAATTTTTCAGTTTTTGATTTGTTAAAAAAGTTTGAAATATCCAATAAATGTCGTTCCACTTCATGATTGTGTCCCACTTGTTGTTGATTCTTCACAAAAAAATAAAGTTTTATATCTTTATGTTTGAAGCCTGAAATGTGGCAAAAGGTCGCAAAGTTCAAGGGGGCCGAATACTTTCGCAAGGCACTGTATATGATGATTACATCATTATTTACTGTATTCAAATGTATTGAATAAAGTGTTCACTATTGTTATTATGATTATTGTTATGAATAGTAGTAGTAGTACTAGTTGTAGTAGTCATAGTAACAGTAGCAGTAGTAGTAGCACTAATATAAGTAGCAGAAGTACTGCAGCAGTAGTAGCAGTAGTAGTAGTAGTAGTAGTAGTAGTAGTAGTAGTAGTAGTAATAGTAGTAGTACCAGCAGCAGCAGTAGTAGCAGAAGCAGTAGTAGTAGTAGTAGCAGTAGTAGGAGCAGTAGTAACAGTAGTAGTAGAAGTAGTAGCAGCAGTAATACTAGCAGTAGTAGCAATAGTAGTTGCAATAGTAGTAGCAGCAGTAGTAGTGATGGTAGTATATATTCGTTTTATTGGTATAATGATGATGATGATTATTATTATTAATGCTTGATTTTTATTGATATCACCTCAGGAGTTCTTGAAAGAGCTGCATCATAAGATTGACGTGATAGATGAGGAGAGATATGACCTGGAGAGCAAAGTGAACAAAGCCACTAAGGAGGTATACTGTATTCACTTTACCTCACACCAACTGAAACTTGGAATGCATTCCATGAGTAATTATGTGGTGCCAGTTAGATCAATGTTGTTGTTCTCCTCTTCTTCCATTGGTCAGATTGAAGATTTGAACATTAAAGTTATTGACTTGAAGGGCAAGTTCAAGAAGCCAACTTTGAGGAAAGTGCGTATGTCTGCTGATGCTATGCTCCAGGCTCTGCTGGGCTCCAAGCACAAGGTGTCCATGGATCTGAGATCCAACCTGAAACAAGTAAAGAAGGAGGTGAAAGAGGAGGTGGGTAACTGTTCAGTAAAATAGAATATTGTAGAGATGTCACCTTGGGTAATCTCTCGTGGATACATGCACATAACATAAATGGTGGTAGTATCTGGTGACAGACTGTGCGATGCGACGACTAACAACTTTGTTGCAAGACTCAGATTTTTCATCACTGACCATTTGAATAAATCCCAATTTCGCAGGTGCTCGCATATTTCAAATTTCAGAAGGGGAGGGGACATTTGGCCCATAGACTTGTACAAAACTGGCTGAGAGTTTCTGTTTAGAGGGGTAGAGACTTCACGAGTCTCCTTAGTACAAAGTACATTTTATAACACGTCTCCCCCCAGGACTTAATCCAGCATCAATTTCACAAGATTTGTTCTGTCCGAGATTAGCCATTGGCAGACATTGTTATTGTCCAACCTGAGGCCTTGTTAATCTACTCTAAGAGGTGAAATGAATTCACACATAGATAAGCTCAGCAGAGCGCACCCATGTTATAAGGCTGTTCGATTTGATGTTGTATAGAGTGGCCAAACCACTGATACAGGGTCAGATATATTTTCATAGCTTTCGGTTCTTGGGTCATCTACAGTTATACAACTTCTGCCAAACAACTGCTCCACTCCAACATGACGACATGTTGTTTGGCTTCAGCACTCAAATATCTCAAGGTTATAATTTACTGAATTTTTAACCCTGAACCTTTGACTATGTTGCTATTGCAGGATAAGGAACTGCGTAATGTTGGAGACTGGCGTCAGAACATTGAAGACAAGTCCGGAATGGACGGGAGGAAGAAGATGTTTGAGTCCGAGGGTTAATTTAGTCTATCATTTCCCTGTATAGATCCCGCTAAACAACACAAAACTCTCACTTTTTTGAACATTTCTCTTATTGAGCACTATGGTATCATTTGAACCAGTGTATGTGTGTAAAACGAAAGGACAATTAAATGTTTCGAGTGGAACAGTAACGTGCGTTAATAAATGCTTTTCAGATTGTCACAATTTCTTGTACCTGTGTGATCAGATCTATGTTTTGTCTCTGTCTTGTCTAAATTTACCTCTAGTCTAGAACATGTGTTATGTTTGTTAGTTCAAATATATATGACAAACATATTTTCTGCCAGTTTTTATCTTCTTTTGTTTTTCCTGATGTATCAATAGACACAATTTCCTTATTTTAACGATTGTCGTCTTCTTCTGATGAGGAGTAAGAGAGGTCGGACCAATTTGCAGCTGCCCCTGATTGAGAACCATATTTAGGTAGCCTGGTTTCACTTTTGAGTGGTGGGTGATTATTTTCCGTGTTAGTGTTTGTTACCACACAGGACCGTTTCGTTTGTTTCACTTTGTTATTTTGTACTTTTGTAGTGTTCAGTTTGTCTTATTAAAATGGACACTTACCACGCTGCAAATTGGTCCGACCTCTCTTACTCCTCATCAGAAGAAGACGACGAACGTTACAGAATCACCCACCACCAAAGGACCAAGCAGCGTGGTAAGGAGCAGCGCTATCTGGAGGAGGTTACAACATGGGACGAAATAGAGAGGAGGTCGGTCGACTCAGGGATAGTGCCGGAGCCCGGCTGGGATTCTCTGGAACAATGTGAGGAGGGATACAGGAGAATGGAGTTGGCATGGGGGTCAAGGAAGCCCGAGAGGCAGCCCCAAAAAACAGGGAGTGTGGCTAAGTCAGGTAGGAGACCTGCGCCAACTCCTCGTGCTTACCGTGGAGAGAGGTGGACCGGGCAGGCACCGTGTTATGCCGTGAGGCGCACGGTGTCCCCGGTGCGCAGGCATAGCCCGGTGCGGTACATAGCAGCGCCTCGTATTGGCCGGACTAGAGTGGGCATCGAGCCAGGTGCCATGAAGCCGGCTCAGCGCATCTGGTCTCCAGTGCGTCTCCTTGGGCCGGGGTACATGGCACCTGCCCTTCGCATGGTGTCCCCGGTTCGCTAGCACAGCCCAGTGCGGGCTATTCCACCTTGCCGCATTGGCCTGGCTACGGGGCGCATTCAGCCAGGTAGGGTTGGGCAGGCTCGGTGCTCGAGAGCTCCAGTGCGCCTTCACGGTCCAGTCTATCCGGTGCCATCTCCACGCACCAGCCCTCCGGTGGCAGCCCCCCACACCAGGCTGTCTCTCCGTCTCCTCCCTACAGGTGCTCCCGCCTGTCCAGTGCTGCCAGAGTCTTCCTCATACCCAGCGCTGCCAGAGTCTCCCGTCTGTCCTGAGCTGCCAGAACCGTCCGTCAGCCAGGAGCTGCCAGAGTCGCCCGTCTGTCCTCAGCTGCCAGAGTCGCCCATCAGTCAGGAGTTGCCAGAGTCGCCCGTCAGTCAGGAGCTGCCAGAGCCGTCCGTCAGCCAGGAGCTGCCAGAGTCGCCCGTCAGTCAGGAGCTGCCCTGGTCGCCCGTCAGTCAGGAGCTGCCAGAGCCGCCCGTCAGTCAGGAGCTGCCAGAGTCGCCCGTCAGTCAGGAGCTGCCCTAGTCGCCCGTCAGTCAGGAGCTGCCAGAGCCGCCCGTCAGTCAGGAGCTGCCAGAGCCGCCCGTCAGTCAGGAGCTGCCAGAGCCGTCCGTCAGTCAGGAGCTGCCAGAGCCGTCCGTCAGCCAGGAGCTGCCAGAGGCGGACAAGGACTATGGTGGAGTGGGGTCCACGTCCCGTGCCAGAGCCGCCACCGAGACCCTCCCCAATAGGTTCAGGTTTTGCGGCCGGAGTCCGCACCTTTGGGGGGGGGGGGGGTACTGTCACGTTCTGACCTTAGTTCTTTTGTTATGTCTTTGTTTTAGTATGGTCAGGGCGTGAGTTAGGTGTGTTGTCTATGTTCGTTTTTCTATGATTTGCTATTTCTGTGTTTGGCCTGGTATGGTTCTCAATCAGAGGCAGCTGTCAATCGTTGTCCCTGATTGAGGACCATATTTAGGGAGCCTGTTTTCTATTGTGTTTCGTGGGTGATTGTTTTCTGTTGTGTGTCTGCACCAGCCAGAACTGTTTTAGGTCGTTTCTCTTTGTTATTTTTGTTATTTCCGTGTTCATTTTAATAAATATGGACACATACCACGCTGCACCTTGGTCCTCACCTTCTTCCACCAACAACGGCCATTGCACTTACAGTACATGTAAGCCTGACTAGACTGTGCAGTATGATAGGCACAGTGGTATCACGTGATATGGAGTGAAGTGCCACCAATGTCTATCACTCTAGAATCATATTCACAAGTCCTCTAGAGGAATTGCCAGCCAGTGATTTACAACCTGACTGACAGATATAATGCGACCTGACCACATTAAATCTTCAGTAATAGCACATTCTGACCTTACCCACTGGGCATGGACGTCAATTCAACGTCTATTCCACGTTGGTTCAACGTAATTTCATTGAAACATTGTTGATTCAGCCAGTGTGTGCCCAGTGGGTAGAGGTTTGGCTAATTGTATGGTCTGGTTTGCTAGAGGTACAGTATCAGTTGATAGTAAACAGTATTTAAGAAACAAGCAGAGCACTATTGGTTGTTGCCTGGGTAACCACTTATTAGATATAAAGAGATGTTGTCAGGTGGTGCAGCTGTGGAGGGTGGGAGTGAAGAAGAGAAGAACTCTTCTTGGGAAGTGGGGTAAGTGAGGCGAGCCGCAAGGCAGGCCTACTGCCTGGCCATGGCTCTGTTAATTGATTAAATATGTGAGAACTGATTACAAATGTTAGTAATTAGGTAGCATTGATGGATGGTTTCAAGTAGCACTCAAGATGTTTCCAGTTTCATTCTTTCATCCACAGTGAAAAGTTGAGTTAGTAGAGAAAAAGATATCCATGAACCATCCTTGTCCATCTTACTTGTCTTTCAGTGGGAGATCTGACAGTGACAGAACTGTCATCAGGTCCTTTGGGCGCCTCAGAAGCCACGGACATAAATCTCAGACACATGATGCCTCCGAGGTACTACCAGTTCAATAGTTTGCCATCCTTTTACGATAAACATCATGGGTGCCAGTTGCATGTCTGGCCTTCTGAAAATGTGTGAATTATAGCATTCTCTATTACTGTTGGTGTGAGTGGCCTTTAAAGTTCTGAGTACTGGCCATGCATGCTCCTTATGGGTGATGGCATATGCTAAATAAAAGATGATGAAATAAGAACAACCATCTTGAAGGACGTGTTATTTATACTAGAGCCGCTGGGGGAGGGGAGGGAACAGGGAAACACCGTACTGTATTTCATGACCTTGTCAGCCCATTGGTTTGGTCTGTAATCCGCTTCCATAAAGAGAAATGGAGGATTATAGCGAGGGATCAGAAAATGCAATATATACCTTCTTAACACTTGAGCTGCCTGCGATCAGTCAGTCAGTTGGGGATCTCTTAACAAGCCTGTGCTGCTCTCTTTAGTCCCGAGGTGAGAACCAACGTTTACAGTATGTCCCTCTCTGTCTGTCCTGTACTTCTAACTAGTTAGACACTATTTGAAGGAGAGAAGATTTATTAAGATTTTACTCAGGTTTTAGTTTTCGGAGAAACTACATTTTTTCTAGCTATGATATACAGAAGCAGTGCGGTCTTTGCGCTAACTTATTCATGAGAAATTGCAGAATTATAGTGATATGCCTATTTAATGTCAATACTTGGCTGTTGGTTGAGGAAAAGAAGATAGGTTTATAAAGATTTCAGCATGTGAAATGCATTTTAGTATTTGTATTTATATTCATTTGTATTTGGTTGGTATTGTTGGCTCTAGTCCAAGAGTGTTAAATGTCTTTCCTGTAGTCATGAACTGATGTCTTTGGATTGTTGCTTTATGTAGTAATGCTCTTTTTATATGACATCTTATCCTTATTCAAATATATTTCATGTCTGTCACTAATGTTTAAATGACTGAAATTATATATAATTTGAAAAATATTAACACCAACGTTTAAAAAATCATAACTGAATTACTTGGTTTATTTCAATACATTTTATAGATATTTTATTTGTTTAGTACAGTATTTCATGATTTATTTTGTCGGTGTATCTTAATTTGTAAACTTTCAATAGTAGTATTTGCATAAGAAAATGTTCTCAGGTACCAGTAGTGTTTTGAATGTGTTTAGTGAGCATCTGTGCGGTGGTAAATGATAGATCTAAATGGACTCATGATGTGACATGCAGAAGGGTACACCACCACAAGACATAAATCTGAAAGCGATCGTCAAATGTTTTCCTTCCTCTCAACACCATATTTTAAACATACCTACACAGCCTGTTACAACGTTATAGACATCTCTGATACATCACCTAATTGGCAATCTGGACAAATATATATATATATATATATATATATATATATATATATATATATATATATATATACACTACCAGTGAAGAGTTCGGACACACCTATAAATTCAAGTGTTTTTATTTATTTTGACTATTTACATTGTATAATAATAGTGAAGACATTAAAACTATGAAATAACACATATGGAATCATGTAGTAACCAAAAAAGTGTTTAACATATCAAAATGTATGTTATATTTTGGATTCTTCAAAGTAGCCACCCTTTGCCTTGATGACAGCTTTGCACACTCTTGGCATTCTCTCAACCAGCTTCACCTGGAATGCTTTTCCAACAGTCTTGAAGGAGTTCCCACATGCTGAGCACTTGTTGTCAGCTTATCCTTCACTCTGCGTTCCAGCTCATCCCAAACCATCTCAATTAGGTTGAGGTGGGGTGACTGTGGATGCCAGGTCATCTGATGCAGCACTCCATCACTCTCATTCTTGGCCAAATAGCCCTTACACAGCCTGGATGTGTGTTGGGTCATTGTCCTGTTGAAAACAAATGATAGTCCCACCACTGCAGAATGCCGTGGTAGCCATGCTGGTTAAGTGTGCCTTGAATTCTAAATAAGTGTCACCAGCAAAGCACACCCACAACATCACACCTCCTCCTCCATGCTTCACAGTGGGAGCCACACAGATCATCCGTTCACCTACTCTGCGTCTCACAAAGACACGGCGGTTGTAGGCAAAAATCTCAAATTTGGACTCCTCAGACCAAAGGACAGATTTCCACCGGTCTAATGGCCATTGCTCGTGTTTCTTGGCCCAAGCAAGTCTCTTATTATTATTGGTGTCCTTTAGTAGTGGTTTCTTTGCAGCAATTTGACCATGAATGCCTGATTCACACATTCTCCTTTGAACAGTTGATGTTGAGATGAACTCTGTGAAGCATTTATTTGTGCTGCAATCTGAGGCTGGTAACTCTAATGAACTTATCCTCTGCAGTAGAGGTAACTCTGTCTTCCTTTCCTGTGGCGGTCCTCATGAGAGACAGTTTCATCATAGAGCTTGTTGGTTTTTGAAACTGCACTTGAAGAAACTTTCAAAGTTCTTGAAATGTTCAGTATTGACTGACCTGCATGTCTTAAAGTAATGGACTTTCTCTTTGCTTATTTGAGCTGTTCTTGACATAATATGGACTTGGTCTTTTACCAAATAGGCTATATCACCTATACCTATTCACAACACAACTGTTTGGTTCAAATGCATTAAGAAGGAAATAAATTCCACAATTTAACTTTCAACTAGGCACACCTGTTAATTGAAATGCATGCCTCATGAAGCTGGTTGAGAGAATGCCAAGAGTGTGCAAAGCTGTCATCAAGGCAAAGCGTGCCTTCTTTGAAGAATCTCAAATATGAAATATATTTTGATTTGTTGAACACGTTTTTTTTGAAGAATCTCAAATATAAAATATATTTTCATTTGTTTAACACTTTTTTCGTTACTGTATGATTCCATATGTGTTATTTCATAGCTTTGATGTCTTCACTACTATTCTACAGTGTAGAAAATAGTAACAATTATTATTAACTATTTTCTACATCTACAATACATACATACATACATACATACATACATACATACATACACTATTGTTCTAAGGTTTGGGGTCACTTAGAAATGTCCTTGTTTTTGAAAGAAAAGATGTGTACTACTCCCTTCACAGAACAGCGCAAACTGGCTCTGAGCAGAATGGAAAGTGCACTGGAGCCTCCCACTCCTCTTTCTATTCTGGTTAGAGCCAGTTTGCGCTGTTCTGTGAAGGGAGTAGTACACAGTGTTGTACGAGATCTTCAGCTTCTTGGCAATTTCTCACATGGAATAGCCTTCATTTCTCAGAACAAGAATAAACTGACGAGTTTCAGAAGAAAGTGCTTTGTTTCTGGCCATTTTGAGCCTGTAATCGAACCCACAAATGCCGATTCTCCAGATACTCAACTAGTCTAAAGAAGGCCAGTTTGATTGCTTCTTTAATCAGAACAACAGATTTCAGCTGTGCTAACATAATTGCAAAAGGGTTTTCCAATGATCAATTATCATTTTAAAATGATAAACTTGGATTAGCTAACACAATGTGCCATTTGAACCCAGGAGTGATGGTTGCTGATAATGGGCCTCTGTACGCCTATATAGATATTCCATAAAAAATCCTGCCGTTTCCAGCTACAATAGTCATTTACAACATTATCAATGTCTACACAGTATTTCAGATTAATTTGATGTTATTTTAATGGAAATTAGATTTTCTTTCAAAAACAAGGACATTTCCAAGTGACCCCAAACTTTTGAACGGTGGTGTATATTCAGTGTAGTTAATCATGGAGAATGGAGACAGTTGAGTGAGTACAATGAACTGACCTGATGGAGCAGCAGCAGTTATTTTTGAGACAAGGCCTAATGTCTTGGTCATCTAAGGGATGTTCTGGAAGGCAATGGCAGGGCTGGTGGCAGGGCTGGCACCACCAGCTGCGGTGTTGGGTTACTGTGACCTCTCGGAGACAAGCCTACAATAACACAGAGCCATTTTAGATAAGATCTGGGCCCAATTTAGATCTCCTCAACACAAGATAACTTCCCCATCTCCAGGGAAACGATACCCAGAGCCCAGACCAAAGATTTGGAGTCGACTGAGTTTAAGGAATTCGGAATGTATTCTTATCACTTGTCTCAATTACAAGAGCAAATAAGAAGACAGTTGTAAATCATAACTGCATGCCACGGCCCCCGTTGGAAGTAGGGCAGAACAGGCATAATTGTAAAAAGGGACAGATTCAATAACACAAATTCGAAATAGCCTAGAGTACTCTTATTCAATGTGCTTAAAAAATATATACTTTTTTCAGACTTGGACTACTTTTTTGTATTGACTGGTCTAGCATTCTCCATGTACCTTATCCTATATAATAGTATCAGTAATCTTACTGGTGTAGTTTTGTAATTGGTATAGTTGAGGATATACCAGTATTGTTGGTAAAATGTTAGCTGTTATGAGTACATAATTCATGATTACTATTGTTTTGCATTTCTAGGAAGTGAAGACACAAAACAGCCAAGATGGCTGAGTAAGTATAGGCCAATACATTGTCTACATGTTGTGTTTCAAGTGTTTAGGTAGTTGTACTTAACCTGACTTTCTTTCCTTGGTCCAATAGCAAGAAAGGCAACGTGTCCTCAAGCCGTAAGCACACTCTGAAGGTAAAGAATCCCACACAGCCATTCCTTTAATGTTTTACGTAGAATAAAACATTTAATAATGTATAAAAATCACAATATATCATACTTTTAAAAAGTAGTAAAACAAAGGGAGATGTAGGTCAATTATCTGTCAACTGTCATAATTTGTCTCCAGAGTTGTATGCTGGCACTTGCAAAGGATTGGCTTGAAGCTGAAGCATTAGAGAAAGTTAAAGAGAGGGAGAGATACATGGAAGAGAACTGCCCTCCTCTGGAGATGTCCCACTCCAAGGATGATTTGATGGTATGATATTCAGATATTCAAAGACAGACATTATGAAAACATATCATACCTGCTTGATACAGTGTGTTATATGAATTGTGCTTCTATCCGGTTCAGCTGTACTAAGTTCAAGCATAAAAATAGGTATTATATGAAGACAGTTACATTTTCCTTTGTTGCATTGTTTCATTAGGAGCTTTGCCAAAAGATGTACGACAAAATTAATGTGATTGATGAGGAGAGATACAACTTAGAATATAAAGTGATCATGGTTTGCAATGAGGTAAGCAACTGTCCTGTCTGTTCATTTTTTTATGTTTCAATATAAATACACAGTGCCTTCAGAAAGACTTATTCCACATTTTGTTGTGTTACAGCTTGAATTCAAAATGGATGAAATAGATTTTGATTCTCACCCATCTACACACACAATACCTCACAATGACAAATTGAAAACATGTTTTTAGAAATTTTTTCTAATGTATTGAAAATGAATTACAGAGACATCTCTGAGTAAAATCACATTTGGCTGTGATGACAGCTGTGAGTGTTTCTGGGTAATTCTCTAAGAGCTTTCCACACCTGGTTTGTGAAACGTTTGCCTATTATTATTTTCAAAATTCTTCATTCTCTGTCAAATTGGTTGATCATTGCTAGACAACCATTTTCAGGTCTTGCCATTGATTTTAATGTAGATTTAAGTCTAAACTGTAACTCGACCTCTCAGTAATATTCACTGTCTTCTTGGTAAGCAACTCCAGTATTGATTTGGCTTTGTGTTTTAGGTTATTGTCCTGCTGAAAGGTGAATCAATCTCACAGTGTCTGGTGGAAAGCACACTGAACCAGATTTTCCTCTAGGTTTTTGCCTGTGCTTAGCTCCATTTCGTTCCATTTTTATCCTGAAAATTTGCCCAGTCCTTGCATTGGAAAACCTCCCTGGACTTTGTGGCTGAATCTGTGTTTGAAATTCACTGCTCGACAGAGGGACCTTACAGATAATCGTATGTGTGGGCTATAGAGATGAGGTAGTCATTCACAAATCATATTAAACACTATTACTGCACACAGAGTGAGTCCATGCAACTTATTATGTGACTTGTTAAGGCTTGCCGTAACCAAGGGCTTGAATACTTATTGACTCGAGACATTTTAGCTTTTCATTTTCTAATTGACTTGAAAAAATGTTGAAAAATAATTCCACTTTGAAATGATGGGGTATGGTGTGTAGAAACACGTTTATGAATGTTAAATTCAGGCTGTATCAAAATAACATTTTGAAAAAGTCAAGGGGTGTGAATACTTTCTGAAGGCACTGTATGTACAATATATATTTAAATATAACAGTATTGTTGCTATATATGGAATATGATAAATATATTTTATATATATACAGTCCCTCTGTTGAGCCCACCTGAATCACTGATTTTCCTGTTCCAAAATTACACCCACAAGGTTTTAGACCTAAACATCAAAATAGTTGACCTGAGGGGCAAGTTCAAGAAGCCAGCTCTGAAGAAAGTGCGTATGTCTGCTGACGCTATGCTCCAGGCTCTGCTGGGCTCCAAGCACAAGGTGACAATGGATTTGAGATCCAACCTGAAACAAGTGAAGAAAGATGAGAAGAAAGAGGTGGGTCCATTAGGTTGGATATCGCATCGGGAGACATTGTCAATGTTGAACGAACTTTAGGCCTTGATATTCTACACTTCATTGTCTTCTCACCCTTTCTACCATCACAGGATAAGGAATTGCGTGACGTTGGTGACTGGCGCAAGAACATTGACGACAAGGCCGGTATGGATGGCAGGAAGAAGATGTTTCAGGGAGATAATTAGATCATTGGGCTGTGTTTGTATGATGTGACTGACTACTGTCCTGTAATGTCTTACTGTCAACCACATACTGATTGATACCCATTACAACCAGTACTGTAACTATATGACACATCTTTGTTTCTTTTGAAGACACAAAATAAATAGAAGGAAACAGAAACAGAGAGTAAGAAAGTCTAAGGAAGATGTGTGTAATGGTCTGTATGTTGGTTTAATGCTTTACTCCCTGTAGTACAGTGACAAACTTTTCAAATAAATTGTCTTAAGGAAATCATTCAAAATTTATATTTTGTCATTCTGATACACTAAGAGAACTAAAATGCAAAATCTTGCAACCACTAAATAGAGTTTCAATAGAGTGGTTCCCTGGTAATGTTCTAGACTGGAGTGCTGAGTTGCCCATATCTCTTTCTTTTCAAAAGTCACATATGCAGATCACTCCTATAGTTAAAGATGCGTTATAAAGGTTTTCATTCATTTCAGACAGTAGTTTTGAAAGTAGTGCTCAAAAGTCCAAATGGGCTCCTGAAAATTGTGCACAATTGTGTGCAACGTCACCCATTTTGTATGATACGTTACATCCTCCAAATGAAAAATAAGAATCATTTTAAAATCCCGTTCAATCTCTTTAATACTCGTCTCCGATTTTCTAGTCTAATTTGTGCAGCATGTACAGTAACACGTTTCTAGAGGCTTTGAAATCAATGCTTTCTGTCATGTTGTACCACGTTATCTGGAACATTATTCAGTTATTGTTGCATGAAGAAAACTTTATGTTAAGTAAAATCATGAGATTTGTTTTATAGATTTTATTCATTCAACAGTTCAGGCTAATATGAGAAAAAAACCTGTCAACAATTGGGCTCAGCAATGTTTTCTGCAGTCTTTTTGAGGTCTTTGTCATTGTCACTGAAATTAAGGTGAGTTACTTCATTATTTTGCATTTTTCCCTTTTGTATTACAAAGTAAAAGCAAGTATATTATTTCATTGTTCACTCTTACAATTGAAACAAATTGACTAAGCAATTTTATGTTTTCAAAATTGTAGTTAAATGTTTCCTGTCTACAATTTGCATTTACTGTAATTTATTACTTTCCTACTCTCAACAGATAAATACTCACTTAAACATCAGATGGAATCTTATTGACACTTCAGTGGTAAGTGTCTTTACAGTGCACTTGGAAAGTAATCAGACCCCTTGACTTTTTCCATATTTTGTTATGTTACAGCCTTATTCTAAAATGGATGAAATATATTTTTTCCCTCATCAATCTACACACAATACCCCATTATGACAAATCTACCAAATAAAAAAACAGAAATACCTTATTTACATAAGTATTCAAACCCTTAGTTATGAGATTCAAAATCTATCCCAGGTTCATCCTGTTTCCTTTGATTGGACATGATTTGGAAAGGCACACCTGTCTATATAAGGTCCCACAGATGACAGTCAATGTCAGAGCAAAAACCAAGCCATGAGGTCGAAGGAATTGACCATAGAGCTCGAGACAGGATTGTGTCAAGTCAAAGATCTGGGGAAGGGTACCAAAAAATGTTTGCACCATTGAAGGTCCCGAAGAACACAGTCGCCTCCATCATTCTTAAATGGAAGAAGTTTGAATCCACCAAGACTCTTCCTAGAGCTGGCCGCACAGCCAAACTAAGCAATCGGGGGGAGAAGGGCCTTGGTCAGGGAGGTGACCAAGAACCCGATGTTCACTCTGACAGACTCCAGAATTCCTCTGTGGAGATGGGAGAACCTTCTAGAAGGACAACCATCTCTGCAGCACTCCACCATCAGGCCTTTATGGTAGAGTGGCCAGACGGGAGCCACTCTTCAGTAAGAGGCACATGACAGCCCGATTGGAGGTTGCCAAACGGCTCCTAAAGGACTCTCAGACCATGAGAAACAAGATTCTCTGGTCTGATGAAACAGAGATTGAACTCTTTGGCCTGAATGCCAAGCGTCACGTCTGGACGAAACCTAGCACTATCCCTACAGTGAAGCATGGTGGTGGCAGCATCATGCTGTGGGGATGTTTTTCAGCGGCAGGGACTGGGAGACTAGTCAGGATCGAGGGAAAGATGAGCAAAGTAGAGAGAGATCCTTGATGAAAACCTGCTTCAGAGCGCTCAGGACCTCAGACTGGGGTGAAGGTTCACCTTCCAACAAGAAAACGACTAAGCACACAGCCAAGATAACGCAGGATTGGCTTCGGGACAAGTCTCTGAATGTCCTTGAGTGGCCCAGCCAGAGCCTGGACTTGAACCCGATCTAACATCTCTGGAGAGACCTGAAAATAGCTGGTCAGCAACCCATCCAAACTGACAGAGCTTGAGAGGATCTGCAGAGAAGAATGGGAGAAACTCCCCAAATACAGGTGCCAAGCTTGTAGCGTCATACCCAAGAAGACTCAAGGCTGTAATCGCTGCCAAATGTGCTTCAACAAAGTACTGAGTAAAGGGTCTGAATACTTATGTAAATAAGATATTTCTAATTATTTTTTTGCAAACATTTGCAAACATTTCAAAAAACGTGTTTTCGCTTTGTCATTATAGGGTAATGTGTTGATGAGGGGAAAAAACAATTGAACAATTTTAGAATAAGGCTATAAGGTAACAATGTGAAAAAAGTCAAGGGCTCTGAATACTTTCCGAATGTACTGTATATTGAGGATTTGTATTTATTCTTCTAGTAGCACAGTTTACATGAATATTATATTCTGACTAATGTAACAAGTTATTTTAAGACACAGTGGCCGTGAAAGGGGGTGTTGGGATATGCAAAAAACCAGCAGCGGGATATGAGAATGAAAAACCCAGCAGCATTGTAGTTCTTGACACAAACCGGTCTGCCTGGCACCTACTAACATACCTCTTTCTAAGGCATATACACAATCCACATACACAATCCATGTCTCAATTGTCTCAAGGCTTAAAAATGTTTACTTAACCTGTCTCCTCCCCTTCATCTACACTGATTGAAGTTGATTTAACAAGTGACATCAATAAGGGATCATAGCTTTCACCTTGATTCACCTGGTCAGTCTGTGTCATGGAAATAGCAAGTGTCCTTAATGTTTTGTCCACTATAGGACAAATATAAGCACCCACCAAATTGTTCTTATTATATAGAAAGCATTTTGTCCAGATGTCTCCCCGGGTAATAAAGGAATCTGCAGAGGATCTAGCTAGTTTCAGTTTAGTTTCAAGTGTTATTAGTCGTATGTAAAGAACACGTAGTATACAAAGTCCAACAAAATGCTTACTTGCAGGTTCCTTCTCAACATTGCAAAACAATAAGACATAGTAAAAGAGAAGAACATAAAGTAAATGGCATTTGACCATACATATATTACATGAAGGCACAATTTATAGTCCAATATGTACACGTGTATCAGGGAGGATTGGGGGGGGGGGGGGGGGGGGGGGAGGCAATCTCTGGTGGTCACACACTTAGTAAACACCTATTGGGTTATGTACCTTAAGTGTGGTTCCCAGTCCTGGAAAGAAAAGTGACTGGAGACCAATATCTCCTCCATCCTGTCTGGGCAAATTCCAGGAAAGGTCCATTGTGAAGAGCTTCTACCTACAGTAGTTGCTCTTCAGGAATGCAAAAGCCAGTATGCATACTTGGCTAACCACAGCACAACAAATGAGCTGGTCAGAGTCACACACACCTGGCTTACAGAGACAGACTTAAAGCAAACCACGGTGGTTCAGGTTCTGGTGGCTGACATGTCACAAGCTTTTGATCGTGTCAACCATGCTAAACTCCTCCAGCATCTGACCAGTCTGGGTCTGTGTCCAAGGCTACTCACCTGGCCTCACAGCTACACAACAGGGAGAACACAGAGGGGGATGGCACATGGAATGTACAGCTCATGGACAGAGGTAACATCTGGGGTCCCACAGGGTGGGGTTGTCTCGTCTTACCTCTTTCTGCTCCACATGTGCACTCGGAGAGTCATCTTTGATTTGTCCTGTTCTTTAAGGCTAGAAAACATTGAAAATGACACCTCAATGGAAGAGGAGTTGAAGTAACTGGATGAATGGGCGGAAGACAACAACATACTTCTGTCCAACTAATTTGTTTCTCTAGAAATCCCCACCAGCAGGCTCCAATGAACCTGGGTAGACAGGCTGTTCCAGTTGGAACAAAATACCTTGGCTTCCACTTGGACAACCAACTCAGTGGTAACCAACATATTGACCAGGCAGTGAAAAGGGCTTCAAAGCATCTATCCTTCCTGACTGTGATGGCAAGAAACAGTCTTCACACTGAGGACCTTGTGGAAATCTACACCACACTGATCCCACCACGCCTTGAGTATGTCAGTATGTTGCTGGTGGGTGGCACAAAGAAGCAGCAAGCTGCACTGGACAGGGTACAGAAAAGGACAAGCAAGATAATAACAAAGAATAGAGACATCCCACTGACTCTTCACCCTTTTGCAGGAGAACTTTCCTGTAATGCAGGAAATGTAAAACTTCTAGTGTATTTGAGGTTTAAAAAGGCTTCTGAAGCTTGTAATTCCCACTTGGACATTTCAGACTTGATTTTCCCTTACGAAAAATGTATCAACCCCTACAAATATGTCCATTAATTATAATACACACAATACTACATATTTCCTGTTGCTTGCTGCAAGATTATTTTCCTGCTGTAGCAAACTGCCTCAAATTAAGATCCTACATCTCTACATAATCTCCTACCACAGAGAAGGGTAGACAGTACTTGCAGAGTCCTCCGAAACCAGAACTAATTGTCCAGCATCAACGCAAGGACAAATAGGCTGAATAATTCTGCTGTACAGTCTTGGTCTTCACTGTACGTTTGTAACTCATCTTGCAATTGACAGGCGGTTACATAAATAAGCAATACAACTACAATAACAATCTTGAAGGGTTGCTTATGTATATGAAGGCAGCAGGGAGGTTGGGTTGTGACTAGAGTTACAGCAGCTTGCTAAACCATTGGTCTGGAGCGGGACTTCAATCCAATTCCATAAAGAGAAATGCAGAGTTTTTCTGACCTGTCACAGTATCCAATTAAAACCCTCATAACATTTCAGTTGCCTGTCACAGTCCCAGACGTGTGTACTGCTCGATCGCCAGCTTTCTCTAACAGGTGAGAACCTCTCACCTGTCTATCCTGACTCTCTATCTGCTCCCTGTTTTCAGCTTGGTTAAGAATCACAGGATTTCAGCAACTCCACTGATTTTGCTGTTCTGGATTAGCACTCCTCCTTCAGTTTGGAAACCCTGCAATCAGCTGCACACGTGAGATCAGACCAGGTGTCTCTCTGGGGGGGGGGGGGGGGGGGGGGGGGGGGGGGTATAGTCCTGTCAAACCACCCATATTATAGAGCATTGTTCAACGGTTGGGTCTAATCCTGAATGCTGATTGGTTTAAAGCGCAAACACCGGCTTCTCGAGCATTATCACTTATTTAACAACTTTGCTCACTTGTCTTTTAGTCATAAAATTATCATAAAATAAATCTCACAAGAAATAAGAATGTGCAGGGTTAACATGTTTATCTTATTTAATATGTTTGTTTGAGTTCAATATAGTCTGGAATGTAGTGTTAAATATATCTAATTGTGTAACTGACGTGACCGAATCAGACCGTGGCAAATTCTGGCGAACATCGCTGTTCAATGAGGTGTAGCAAATTCTTGGGAACATTGCCAGCTACTTGATATTTTTAAACCATACTCCTACATGAGAAATTCATTTAGAAAGCTATACTCACTCGCCAGTCTCCTTTGACGTCAGTGGACATACATTTAATTCGATTTTGTCAGTTGTCATGTATTTATGTCATGTGCATCATGCCAAAGTACATTTGGTTTTGTTTACAAATGTAATGATTTTTTTGTAAGTTTATAATTACTAGCATTTCCAATTTGATTGTTGTTGGATCTTCAAAGATTAGCTTGAAATCGTTTTAATTTGGAATGGGAATATGTCTTGGGTCGTCACATACATCACAGATAATCACCTCTGTCCTTCAAGACCACATCCTCAGTCACTGGCAGATGCTTACAAATATTGTAAAGTACATGTAGCATGTTTCATCATTTTGTCCAATCATTATTTTTTAGAGGGCGAAGGCTGCGTGGTTGTAAATCTATTGATTATTCTGTATGTTGGGGATGAAGCTCCTTCAAATCGTCGTCCTTGGCTGTCTCAGTGGTGTACTGTGCTACAGTACGGTTTGGAGGCACATGAGAAAGTGTTAGGTTATAATTGACCTGCTGATGACAACTGACAGTATCAGAAGAGAATCCCAAGAAGACAGCTGGCTCCTTCCTTAGACACAATTTTAGAAATTAGCTCCTTTCCTTGAACACAGCAGGGAAATAACTATCCTAACCCTCTTACGTGAAACTAGTGTCAGTGTGCTGCTAACAGTGCTGTCCCTGTCCCCTTTCTGGGCTTGAACTACTGGTCCTCTGGTCGCAAACACACGTGACCGCCAAAACTAGTTGTGCTGTAGAAAAGGATCCAATTTGATAGCACCATTGGCGACATTTCAAGCTAGCTGTGGAGTGAGTTTACGACACATTCTTAACTGTTACATGAGGAAGCACAATGTTACCTCTCATTCATCGAAGTCAATTCTGTTTTGGTAAAGTATTGCTATTGGTATTCAAATGCTATTCAAATGAAAAAAAAAGTTGTCAAGAGTGCATAAATATTTGCAAGTTAGGGTTAGGGTTAGGGTTAGTGTTGAGTTTATTACATTGTTGTATTGTCGTTTCTTTCCAAAAGGGTCTGAAGCAAACAAGAGGCCAAGATGTCTGAGTGAGTTCCAATATGTTCTTATGATATCAGTGACTATATTTGTCTGTCCTGTGTGAATAATATTAACTTCACTACTATATTGGTGTTCATCAATGGAATAGCCTCCCATTAGGGGCAAGTGGGGTAAGATGGGATATTTTATATATGCTCAATGTGGGAAAATAAATATAACATTCACTCTATGATGTATACTTCATGATCTTGGACATCCATGTATACAGTATCAATAAATTGCCTTTTTTTTTATTAATGGTTGGAAACTCATCTTTACCTCTCCAGTGCCCCATGTCCCAATTTAAAAAAATCTGAATTTTTTATGAAAATTCACACATCTTTTGATCAACTCTTTTAGGAAAATAATGGCATCGAGTCACAAGCATCATCTGAAGGTAATTTGTCACAAGTAAAATTGAATTCAATTTTTTGTAATTAAACTTTATCTTGAGCACAATATGTTATAATGTTACATTATAATGAAAGTCTTTGTGCGTTGTGATGTGTATTCCACTGTTAACCTTCATCCAGTTGTGTCACTATTCCTGCTTCTCTCTCCTTCTCCAGAGCTTGATGCTCCAGATTGCTAAGGGCTTGCTAGATGCAGAGGCCATAGAGGCAGTGGAAGATATTTTTTTTTACATGGATGAGAACTGCGCTGCATTGGACATGCCTGGGTCATTGGCAGAACTGCAGGTACAGTATCAAATGCTTAAACTACATTTTCAATCGACACTGTTAGGAAATTCCCTTTCGTTGCGCCACAGTGCAGGTGGGTTGTATTTATTACATTCAGTTCTTCATTTCAATCTTTAGTTGTTCAAGGTTCCTTTTTGTTAATAACCTCCTGCAGGAACTGTGCAAGACAATTCATCACCAGATTGATAAAGTGGATGAGGAGAGATACGACCTGGCAGACAAAGGGGGCAAGTGTGACAAAGAGGTACAGAAACCAAAGTTAATCTGTCAAATTAAATCCTATTGTAGGCATTTGAGGTTGATTATGTTTGTTGATTTTCTCTCTTGTTAAGAGTGCAGATCTAGTCTTTTTCCTGACTTCCTCTCTTCACAGATTGAGGATTTGAGGATTAAAGTGATTGAGTTCCAAGGCTTGTCTGCTGACTCCATGCTCCAGGCACTGCTGGGCTCCAAGCACAAGGTGTCTATGGATTTCAGAGCCAACCTGAAAGAAGTGAAGAAGGAAGTCAAAGAGGAGGTGGGTATTTGTGTGGAAATCTACAAAGCAGAGAATTGGTATAATACTATGGAAGGATATCAGTGAATACCCATGGGAAGATGTAAAATGTTTTGAGTTGGGGGGGTCACCTTTATAATAAAGCGTTGCCTGTCTCTATCATCGAATTTGCGTATAGTGGTGCAGAAGACAGAAGCAGAAGACATTCTATAATTTAGCAAAAAGCATTTCATGCAATTCTACATAATTTTAAATGAAGGGAGACATTTTCAAAATATTTTTTAATACCAAACAAATAACCATAATGACAGGGTCCTCTGACCCTGAAACAACCGTAACTACAGGGTACTCTGACCCTGAAACAACCGTAATGACAGGGTACTCTGACCCTGAAACAACCGTAATGACAGGGTACTCTGACCCTGAAACAACCGTAATGACAGGGTACTCTGACCCTGAAACAACCGTAATGACAGGGTACTCTGACCCTGAATCAACCGTAATGACAGGGTACTCTGACCCTGAAACAACCGTAATGACAGGGTACTCTGACCCTGAAAAACTGAGAACAATAGAAACAACTTAGTCTTGAATGCAACCAATAGCCTAGGCCAAGTATTCCCAAACTGGGGTACGCGAAATGCCGTCAAGGGTAGGTCAAATAAAACATTTAAAAATATATATATATTTTTCCCCTCACATTTTCAAAAAGTCCATTTATATTTTCCAACGGGGCTATACATTTGGGTGAGGTTTTTTTCTCGCCTGAGTAGCCTAGTTTCACTGGCAAAAATTAAATGAAACCATCTAGTGTTCAGAGTAATAACAACACAATGTCAAATACAGGTAGCCTAGTCAAATAATTAATCACATTAACCGTTACTCTCTTGCGGGAATTCCACTAACGGTCCGTATGTAGTCAAATGTAGCTGCTGCTCATTCCGTTTGCTCAAAAATGTATAAATGGTTAAAAAAAGTAAGGCCTGTGTCCATAGAGACAAATACCAGCTCTACTGGTAGTACTGCTACAACCAGCAGTACTACACCTGCACCTGTTGATGACACAAGTTGTTCAATTCATCCAATGCTAGCATCAGTAATTCTACATTTGTTGTTAGCCCAGCTAACATGGACACTGACAGTTGTGAATCTGATGCAGCCGAAGAGCTACTGCCCCCTTACCTGGGAAAGCACCGAACAACAGACAGGGACGTTGGACCATCGAAGAGGAGCAAATATGATGAGAACTACATTTATTTGGGGTTCACTTATATTGGGAGTAGTGCCTTTCCTCAGCCACAGTGTGTTATATGTGCAAAAGTCCTATCTCACAACTTGATGAATCCTTCACTCTTGTGCAGACATTTAGAAACAAAACATGCCAATTTGAAAAATAAGCCACAGGAGTTTTTTGAGTGAAAATTAAGACGACTTTCGAGTAGTAAGGCATGTATAAAAGCAATAGTTCCATTAATAAGAACAGGCTAGAAGTGTCTTATATGATAAGCTACCGAGTGACTAGAACAGGCAAGCCCCATGCTATTGTGGAGGACTTAATTCTTCCTGCTGCCATGGATATGGCTGGGACAACGCTGGGGGAAAAGGCCAAAAAAACTATACAGACAATGTCTTCATCAAACAACACTGTTTCACGACGCATCAGTGACATGGCAGGAGATGTTTTGAAACAATTACTGCTTCGCATACAAGCCAATGAATTCTGTGCGTTACAGCCGGAGGAGTCAACAGACGTGGCGGGCCTGGCACAGCTCCTGATAAATATCAGTTACGTTTATGGGGGCCATTAAGGAAGACATCCTCTTCTGGAAACCAGGACAACAGGAGAGGATATTTTTAAAGTACTGGACAGCTTTGTGATATCAAATGGACTTTGGTGGTCAAGATGTGTTGGTATCTGTACTGATTGGTGCAAGAGCCATGACAGGGAGACATAGTGGAGTGGTAATGTGAGTGCAAGCAGTTGCTCCTGACCCCACTTGGGTACACTGCACTTGGGTATTTTCTGCACTATGCAATGATATGGGCAGCGACCATGTAACGCTTTTGCAACATACAAAAGTGCGCGGGTTATCAAGGGGCAAAGTACTGACACGTTTCCTGAATTGAGAGACCATCTTAAAATGTTCATTTGTCTGACCGCTTGCATGGTGACGAGTTTCTCACATGACTGGCCTATCTGGGTGATGTTTTTTCTCGCCTGAATGATCTGAATCTAGGATTACTGGGACTCTCCGCAACTATATTCAATATGCAGGACAAAATTGAGGCTATGATTAAGAAGTTGGAGATCATCTCTGTCTGCATTAACAAGGACAACACACAGGTCTCTCCATCATTGTATGATTTTTTTGTGTGCAAATGAACTCAAGCTTACGGACAATGTCAAATGTGATATAGCGAAGCACCTGAGTGAGTTGGATGCGCAATTACTCAGGTACTTCCCTGAAACGTATGACACAAACAACTGGATTCGTTATCCCTTTCATGCCCTGCCTCCAGTCCACTTACCGAAATCTGAACAAGAGGGTCTCATCGAAATTGCAAAAAGCGGTTCTGTGAAAATGTAATTTAAATCAAAAGCCACTGCCAGATTTCTGGATTGGGCTCAGAGTATCCAGCCTTGGCAAATCGCTCTGTTAAGACACTGATGCCCTTTGCAACCACGTACCTATGTGAGAGTGGATTCTCGGCCCTCACTAGTATGACAACTAAATACAGGCACAGAGTCTCTCTCCAATACAACCCAACACTGCAGAGTTATGTGCATCCTTTCAAGCATACCCTTCTCATTAACCTGTAGTGAGTTATTCACCATTTTGTTGATGAACAAATAAGGTTTTATATGTAAGATGGCTAAATAAAGAGCAAAATTATTGATTAATATTATATTGTTATTTGTTATATTGTGACAAATGTTTAATAAATATTTCATAGTGTGTGTGGCAGGCTTACAACGATGCCAAAAAACGGCATTTGAGAGTGCGCAAACCCTGGTGCTAGAGGGGGTACGCAGCTGGAGGTTGAATGTTTAAAGGGTTACGGGACTATAAAAAGTCTCTCAGTCCCTGAGAGCAGGATTCTGCCACCACCATGCTTCACTGTAGAGTTGGTGCCAGATTTACTCCAAACGTGACGCTTGGCATTCAGGCCAAAGAGTTCAATCTTGGTTTCTTCTGACCAGAGAATCTTGTTTCTCATGTTTCGAGAGTCTTTAGGTGCCTTTTGGCAAACTTCAAGTGGTGTGAAAAGTGCCTTTTACTGAAGAGTGGCTTCCGTCTGGCCACTCTACAATAAAGGCCTGATTGGTGGAGTGCTGCAGAGATGGTTGTCCTTCTGGAAGGTTCTCCCATCTCCACAGAGGAACTCTAGAGCTCTGTCAGAGAGACCATCTGGTTTTTGGTCACCTTCCTGACCAAGGCCCTTCTCCCCTGATTGCTCAGTTTGGCCGGGCAGCCGGCTCAACAAAGAGTCTTGGTGGTTACGAATTTCTTCCATTTAAGAATGATGGAGGCCACTGTGTTCTTGGGGACCTTCAATGCTGCAGACATTTTTTGATACCCTTCCCCAGATCTGTGCCTGGACACAATCCTGTCTCGGAGCTCTATGGACAATTCCTTCGACCTCATGGCTTGGTTTTTGCTCAGACATTCACTGTCAATTGATGGACCATTTATAGACAGGTGTGCCTTTCCAAATCATGTCCAATCAATTGAATTTACCACAGGTGGACTCCAATCAAGTTGTTGCAACATCTCAAGGATGATCAATGGAAACAGGATGCACCTGAGCCCAATTTTGAGACTCATAGCAAAGGGTCTGAATACTTATGTAAATAAGGTATTTCAGTTTTAGATAAAAGATTAAAAAAATCTGTTTTCGCTTTGTCATTATGGGGTATTGTGTGTAGATTGCTAAGGATTTTATTTGGTTTCATCTATTTTAGAATAAGGCTGTAATGTAACAAAATGTGGAAGAAGTCAAATGGTCTGAACACTTTCCAAAGGCACTGTATGTGTGCTCAGCGGTGATGGCAGATGCACTCTTGCCAATAACCTATCCCTCAAAGATACTTTGTAAAACAATGCTGTTCGCTCAATATTGGGAGTTGATCAAATATCAGTAGTGTAAAAAGTACCCAATTGTCAAACTTGAGTGAAAGTAAAGATACCTTAATAGAAAATGACTCAAGTAAAAGTGAAAGTCACCCAGTAAAATTCTACTTGAGTAAAAGTCAAAAAGTATTTGGTTTAAAATATACTTAAGTATCAAAAGTAAAAATCTAAGTATGAATAATTAAAAGTTCCTCATATATTTACAAAATAAACGGTAAAGTGTTCTTGTTTTTTTAAATTTACGGATATCCTGGGGCACACTCCAACACTCAGACATATTTTACAAATGAAGCATTTGTGTTTAGTGAGTCCGACAGATCAGAGGCAGTAGGGATAACCAGTGATGTTCTCTTAATAAGTGTGTGAATTGAAACATTTTCTGTCCTGCTAAGCATTCCAAATGTAACGAGTACTTTTGGGTGTCAGCGAAAATGTATGGAGTAAAAAGTACATTATTTTCTTCAGGAATGTAGTGAAGTAAAAGTTGTCAAAAATATAGATAGTGGAGTAATGAACAGAAACCCCCAAAAACTAAGGGCTTTATAAATAAATTTGATTTGATACTTCACGAGGCTATGTATCAGTGCCTACATACAGTCGTGGCCATAAGTTTTGAGAATGACACCAATATTAATTTCCACAACGTTTGCTGCTTCAGTGTCTTTAGATATTTTTGTCTGAAGTACAATTACAAGCATTTCATAAGTGTTAAAGGCTTTTATTGACAATTACATGAAGTTGATGCAAAGAGTCAATATTTGCAGTGTTGACCTTTCTTCTTCAAGACCTCTGCAATCCGCCCTGGCATGCTGTCAATTAACTTCTGACCACATCCTGACTGATGGCAGCCCATTCTTGCATAATCAATGCTTGGAGTTTGTCAGAATTTGTGGGTTTTTGTTTGTCCACCTGCCTCGAGGTTTGACCACAAGTTCTCAATGGGATTAAGGTCTGGGGGGTTTCCTGGCCATGGACCCTAAATATCGATGTTTTGTTCCCCGAGCCACTTAGTTATCACTTTTGCCTTACGGCAAGGTGCTCCATCATGCTGGAAAAGGCATTGTTCATCACCAAACTGTTCCTGGATGGTTGTGAGAAGTTGCTCTCGGAGGATGTGTTGGTACCGTTCTTCATTCATGGCTGTGTTGAGAAGCAACCACACACACGAATGGTCTCAGGATACTTTACTGTTGGCATGACACAGGACTGATGGTAGCGCTCACCTTGTCTTCTCCGGACAAGCTTTTTTTTTCCGGATGCCTCAAAAAATCGGAAATTGGGATTCATCAGAGAAAATGACTTTACCCCAGTCCTCAGCAGTCCAATCCCTGTACCTTTTGCAGAATATCAGTCTGTCCCTGATGTTTTTCCTGGAGAGAAGGGGCTTCTTTGCTGCCCTTCTAGACACCAGGCCATCCTCCAAAAGTCTTCGCCTCACTGCGTGCAGATGCACTCACACCTGCTTGCTGCCATTCCTGAGCAAGCTCTGTACTGGTGGTGCCCCGATCCCGCAGCTGAATCAACTTTAGGAGACGGTCCTGGCGCTTTCTGTACTTTCTTGGGCACCCTGAAGCCTTCTTCAAAACAATTGAACTGCTCTCCTTGAAGTTCTTGATGATCCGATAAATGTTTGATTTTGGTGCAATCATACTGGCAGCAATATCCTTGCCTGTGAAGCCCTTTTTGTGCAATGTAATGATGACGGCACTTGTTTCCTTGCAGGTAACCATGATTGACAGAGGAAGAACAATGATTCCATGCACCACCCTCTGTTTTAAGCTTCCAGTCTGTTATTCGAACTCAATCAGCACTCACACCTGTGTTAACGAGAGAATCACTGACATGATGTCAGATGGTCCTTTTGTTGCAGGGCTGAAAGGCAGTGGAAATGTTTTTGGGGGATTCAGTTCATTTGCATGGCAAAGAGGGACTTTGCAATTAATTGCAATTCATCTGATCACTCTTCATAACATTCTGGAGTATATCCATATTGACTAATATCACTATGAAAACCCTTAAAGCTCAAATTTTAAATAACCTAAACAAATAGCTTAGATTCTCTATTGACCTGATCTCTCTGCTGTAACACCCACTCTACCCTTACAGGACAAAGAGGCAGTTGGTGACTGGCGTAAGAACATTGATGACAAGGCAGGCATGGACGGCAGAAAGAAGATGTTTGAGGCAGCATAATATCTGTGGCACGACTCAGTCCCATTTCACCTGCCTTTCTCTATGTCCTAATAATAAGTCAGTTGTTGTCAGCCATGGCTGTATTTTGTATTTAGATGTTAGATATATAAAGTAGTTTTGTGGTTAAGTCAGATATGGATTTGTATGACCATGTTGTCGACTAAGATAATTTCCCTTTTCACAGCAACTTGAACATATTTTGAAGAACACTTGCTGTATGAAGAAATGTACTTAAGTATATATGACTGAATATTAAATAAATATTTGAACCTTTACAACTGGAATAGCATTTTTATTTTGCCTGCATGTCTTTTAGGGTTTTGTGATGAATAAAAAGAGAACACGACTTATGCAGTTACCTACTTGATTTGAGTATGAGTAGAACACTATTCAATGTTCAATAGCAGATGGCAATTAGAAGCTAGTTGTAAAAAAAAATGTAACGACTGAAGGACTTTCATCTTAGGACATAATTTCTTAGAACATGTCACACAAACCAAAAGGTGTATGCTCTGTGCATGTTCTCTCTCCCTCTCTCTTTTTCTCTCTGCCGAATCCTGCTGTAATTATGACTCCTAGAATTGGTAGCATCTCTTTATTGTTTGGCCATCTTGTGAATGGAAACTGATACAAACATATTTAGGCTAGGATTTAATCAATTGTAGAGTTAATCAAATGTTCAATACTAATACTAATACAAAAATATAAGCAGTAACTTTATATAAAAAATTAAGAATGAATATAGTGTAACATGTTATAACAACTTTCATGACTACGCATTAATAAACTATTTATAATCTATTAGTAAATAAGTATTTCATTATTTGTAAACATTTATAAACATGTATACGTTTTTATAAGCATAGAAACTATTACTATTAGCATTAGAAACATGTATTTTAACTTTGGCCTATAATGGCTAATTCGTGAATTACCGAATATTGGATTGTTAGTATTTCTCACACAAAAATCAGCATGCATAGTGTGTTGACCAGGGTAGTTGAGTATTCATGATGTTTTCTTGTATTCATGATGAAAAACCTATGTTTTCTTGTGTCTTATGACACCATAGGTTGGTGTTGTATCTTGTGACATCTCCGCTGTAGCGAGAGCAAGACAGCGGTGGACTAGCATGGATATGACGCCCTCTACTGCCTCACCGTAGCACACACAACTGCAGGTATGGGAGAAATAAGAAACCTGTTGGCTGGCCATGGTAATCAATTCAGATATGGATCATCTGTGTAATAGATCTTCTTTGCGTTTTTGCCTACTACAGCTTTGATGTGATTTATTGACAAGTGCTTTGGTTTTATTGTCAATCACAGTGTAGAATTCAATCTGGGTAGATGAAAAATGGAGAAATCTGGATAGATAGATATATATTGAATGGAAAAAGGATATTAGGTGAGTGATGTAAGGATTGTATTTGGATCATGGTGCTTTATCAGATGTAAAAGAAATGGTTGAAGTTGTGATTGTATTGTTAAAGCCTATTGGAGAAATAACTCTGTGTGAACAATGCATGACAATATCTTCTATAACTGATCAACCAGAGGATGCATGATTCACATGTCTGTATCTTCTTCTTCTTGCACATTTGCAAAACCGTTTCCCTTACTTTCAAGGTGACACTTTTCACTGGGTATCATATTTAACAATCTGTGTCTTTAAAGGACAAATTAGATGATGCTTACAATATGTCCTCTGTGGTTCATTTGGTACTGCTTGGTGCTTGCAATGCCAGGATTTTGGGTTCGTTTCCCACGTGGGACCTGTGCGAAAAAATATTAAAATGTAGGTACTCACTACTAAGTCACTCTGGATAAGAGCGTCTGCTAAATAACTAAACTGTAATACAGAGCCACAGAAAAATTTGCCACAACAAATTCCCCCAAAAGATTCCTAGGAGGGGCCATTACATTTTAGCAGATGGCTGGTGGATATAGAACTAGGCTAATTCTGGTGCCAAATGACCTAAATACAAAGTCAGGATGGAGGATAGTCAAAGCAGGGCCGGCTCCAGGCATAAGCAACATAAGCGGTCGCTTAGGGCCCCCAACAAATTATTATTATTTATTTATGACATTTTTGGGGGAAATTCAGTCGGATCTCAACTTACTATTTCAGAGTGAGAATAGTTGAATACCCCAGGTGCAATTTCGAAATGTGGTTGTGTGCCAGCAGTTTTTCTCTTGTTATGTCAGTCAATGACAGTCACTCAATTAGCCATGTCAGCTAACACTTTTTTTATTGGTAGTTAGTCTAACCAGCTATCTAAACTTGTAGAAAGCATGGCTGAATACCGACCGTGCACGCAGGGCTCGTGCCCAGGGTACCTGACCTCCAGAGGGGCCTCCATTGATTTTGTTAGTCATTCTCACTCATATCATATTAACATGGCATAAGTCCTTGCACAATGTGTATAATTGCAGAAAATTTGCTTTAAAACTGCAAAAAAAAAGTATCTCCATCCATGGCAAAATAGGTAGATTGTGGGAAATTTGTTGTAAAACTGAAAAACTGAAAAAATGATCTCTGTCCCATGTCACAATTCATAGGATTGCAGTAAACTTGCTTTAAAACTGCAACATTTTCTCTATGCCCCATGGCAAAATGTGTAGAATTGCAGTGACTCCTAGTGACTCCTGCGATGCAGTGCCTTAGACCACTGCGCCACCCAGGAGGCCCTACTATTTCCTTTTTTTATTTGGCAAATTGCTCTTACTTTTAAACTCTGCATTGTTGGGAAAAGGGCTCTTAAGTAAGCATTTCACCTGTTGTATTCGGTGCAAGTGACAAATGAAATTTGATTTGATTTTGATTGTTTTCAATTAAAATTGTCAGTGTATTCCAAACTCATAGTATGGAAATATGTATAAAACAAAGGAAAATACACTGGGCCTTTAAAACAAGCATTTTTTTCTCCACCGTCAAGAGCGGTGCCTCTCAAATGTTTTGCCGTGATGTGGGGGGCCCCCTACCAAATCTTGCTTAGGGCCCCCAAAAGGCTGGAGCCAGCCCTAGGTCAAAGTATGGGATCAGACCCCTATTTTTATTTTTTATTTAACCCTTATTTTACCGGGTAAGTTCCTACCATTAGATGCTTTATTTCCAATGCTTATTATATCTGGCCCTGTAGTGTAGGGCTACTTTGACCACATTCACGTATCATTCATCGATTAAGACTTGATCACAACAAGAAACTATAGAGGGGATGACATTGTGACAAGCAGTTGCACGTTGCTTGTTATTATTTAAGTTACAGAGCAAGATGTGGAAATATTATTGATACTTTAGTTATCTGGTTTGGAAATATGGAGCCTATATTTAGATAACGGGGCATGTTACAGGGCATGTATATGTTACAGGGCAGTATATCAGGCTGACAGGGGGCCGGCAGCATCACTGACCACTACCATAAAGACTGACCTACTGCAGTAAACATTACCATGTTGAGGGAGGGATAAACCACTGGTGTCCACCCATCAGTATTTAATACTGTGTACTCCCTCATTTAATCTGCTATTGGCTTGCCATCCTCTCCCTCTCCATCTCTTACAGCTGCTCTTCATTTTTCATCATTATTTTTCTCACAGGTGAGGATAATAGTGGGATCTTATAGTGCTCCAGCATGCATAATGTGCTCCTGTCTCTTGACTGCTTTGAACTGTATGTAGTGTTGCAGCTGTTGGTTTCTGCACATTGACAGATCATACGATCACAGTAGTAACATGGTCCTGTATGGCTCAGTTGGTTGAGGACAGTGCTTGTAACACCAGGGTTGTGGATTCTATCCCTATGGCCACCCACATGGTAAATGTATGCATGTGTGCTGGCTAAATTGTTTTGGGATATAAGGGGGAAACAAATACAGGTCTGTATTCTCACCTTTCTTTTTTTAAGCGATAGACGTTATTTTCAGTGATTCATTATGTGCACATGATTGACAGATATTAAGGAATTTGAATGTTTTAATTGAATGAATTGAATTGCTGAATTGTTTTGTGTCACCAGATGTGAATTTAGCTATTCAGGAAGTAGAGCTAGCTCAACAGTTTGAGCCGTCTTGGTCACTAGAAATATTATACTTCGTAGGCTGATTGCATGTATCAGCCCAACATGATGCTCAAGGGGACCTTGTTACCTGGATGTTTTTGTTCTGCTCTGTGTGTGCAATCTTATGCCATTTGTTCCTGAACAGGTGGTGTTCTAGATGTCTGGAATCTACAGAAATTAAATATAAATAACCATCAGAATATGAAACCTTTTGTGTATCATGAATGAATAAAACATTTTACATGATTTATTTGCAAGATTTGAACATTCATGAGTAAAAAAATTGAATATATCACTGTTTAAAGTGATAGTTCACTTTTTGGAAATATTAGCGTATTTTCGACTTTAGGGTGTTTAGCTAGTTATTGGTTTCCTTCAAACTGTATTTCAATTGGTTAGCTAGTTATTGGTTTCCTACGAACTGTATTTAAATTGGTTAGCTAGTATTTAACTTGGTTAGCTAGCTAGTTATTTTGAAATGGTTTGGAGAAAACAACAACAACTTAAGGAAATTGGAAGAAAAGCTACAATTTAAAAAAAATAGTTTAACTATCCCTTTAAAGGATCAACATTATAAAGAGTGACTCATTGTTTTAACAAATTAGTAAAATTGTAGTTGTAGTTATATTCAAATGTAGGTCAGCAGCTCAATAATTAAGTAGATCAAAGTTTAGCATGCCAAATACCAGTTTAGATTTGTCGTCCTCAGGGAAATAAGAAACTATCATTCAGAATGTATATATGTTTTGGCATCTGAATAAGTTGAAACCCTATCTGTTTAAGCATAAAATTGTTCCAAGTGGCAAGCAGCAATATGATACATGTTTGTGAATACTTCATATCTGCATGCTTATATCTGCAATGTGAAACTAGTTGAAAGGTGTTCTATTGCCAGTGTCTAGCTGCCATAATAATATGCTAAAATCGCAGGTTGTCCAAATGTCCTGCACCAGCATAAAGATAAAAATAAGTACATACCCAGTAAAGTGAGCCAGGGTAGACTCCTACTTGCTGAGTAATTAAAGTGATCTCTATATCTTATGTGTGCTACTGTTATTTTGTGGATTCATTTTGGCATTATGACTGCTCTTCTGAGTCTATCACAGTACAACATATACATTTATAACAACACTTGTTCTGTCAAAGTTTTTAATCTTTTAATTTCTGTCTTGTACAAGGTGTGAAAAAATAAACAAGCAAGATGTCAGAGTAAGTACAATATTACATTAGACTCAATAACATCTGAGAGGTGACTGATTGTCTGAGTGCATCGCGAACATCTCATGTATCTACTTCTTCCTCTCACAGGAAAAAGATGAATTCGAGCCGCAGGGGTCATCTGAAGGTAAATATACTGATTTAACCCAATTTCAGCTTCCAATATGAAAAACTGTTTTGTTCTTACTCTCCTTTGATTGAACATTTACAGTACCAGTCAAAAGTTTGGACACACCTACTCATTCAAGAGTTTTTCTTTATTTTTACTATTTTCTACATTGTAGAATAATAGTGAAGATTTCAAAACTATGAAAGAACACATATGGAATCATGTAGTAACCAAAAAAAGTGTTAAACAAATCAAAATATATTTTATATTTTTGATTATTCAACGTAGCCACCCTTTGCCTTGATGACAGTGTTTTGCACACTATTAGCAATCTCTCAACCAGCTTCATGAGGAATGATTTTCCAACAGTCTTGAAGGAGTTCCCACATATCCTGAGAACTTTTTGGCTGCTTTTCCTTCACTCTGCAGTCCAACTCATCCCAATCCATCTCAATTGGGTTGAGGTCTGGTTATTGTGGAGGCCAGGTCATCTGATGCAGCACTCCCTCACTCTCTTTCTTGGTCAAATATTTCTTTACATTTTCTGCATTGACTGACCGTCATGTCTTAAAGTAATGATGGACTGTCATTTCTCTTTACTTATTTGAGCTGTTCTTTCCATAATATGGACATGGTATTTTATCAAACATGGCTGTCTTTATCCAATGTATATCACCCCTACCTTGTTACAACACAACTGACTGGCTGAAACGCATTAAGAAGGAAATACATTTTACAAAGGACCTTTTAACTAGGCACACCTGTTAATTTAAATGCCTTCCAGGTCACCTTCCACCTCATGAAGCTGGTTGAGAGAATGCCAAGAGTGTGCAAAGCTGTCATCAAGGCAAAGGGTGGCTACTTTGAAGCATCTCAAATATAAAATATATTTTGGTGTGTTTAATGCTTTTTTGGTTACTACATGACAGTGTGTATGTGTTATTTCATAGTTTTAATGCTTTCACTACTATTGTACAATGTATAAAATAGTAAAAATAAAGAAAAACCCTTGAATGAATAGGTGTGTCCAAACCTTTGACTCATATTGTGTCTATACAGCTAAGTCAAATAATAACCCATTCTTATTTGAAAAGATGTCAAAACTGCGGGCACAGTAGCGATATGAAATTCAAATACTTTTCCCTATTTAATTAAATAACCACAAATGAACTATGTGTACAAGTGATTGTGTAAAATGTATCAAGACAAACACAAACGGCAGAAACACATTAGCTGGCAGTTGCCTGAAGTTAACGTGCTTAGGCTCTCAATTATTTATTCAGACACATGGTAATACCACAAGGTTACTTTCTTGAATGTATAAGGAAATACAGTACATTTGAGAGTGCCTGAAATTGATGCTAGGCCTAACTTTGCATTGGTGAGTCCTACATGTTTTGGTGTAGTCGTGTTAGCTGCTCTGACACCTTTTCTCCCCCTGGCATCCAGAGCTTGATGCTTGCGATTGCCAAAGACCTCCTGGAGAAAGAAGCAGCAGACTTGATAACGGAAAAGGCAGCTTTTATAGCAGAAAACTGCCCTGCTCCGGTATTGTCTGGGGGTCTTCCTGAGCTGCAGGTATTTTACCATTCTAACCAGTTCATTCTCATTTAGTCTGCTTTGAATACCTGACATATACAATAATTCATACAACCATACAATTGGTACCACAAAAATCCTAACCTATTTATTTTTCATGTTACATATTTGATTTTGAGATATGTGTTAAGGCTGCATTTGGATTTATTTGATTTGCATAGAAACGAAAATGAATTGAATGAGATTGATCTGTGCCAAAAGCTGAAGACACCATTAAGATACACTGTGTTTCTCATACAAATTATCTGTGATATGTTTGTGTGTCAACAGGAAATGCTTAAAAAGTTGGCCCAGACCATTGACAAGGTTGATGAGGATAGATATGACGCCGAGGCAAAAGTGAAGAAGACAGACAAAGAGGTACAGTACGTTGCATTCCATATTGTCCTCATCCTGGAAGCATATAGCGCTGGTCTTGACTATGTGTTGACTCACCCTCTTCACAGATCGAGGACTTGAGAATGAAAGTGGTTGAGATCCAGGGCATAAAGAAGCCAGCTCTGAAGAAAGTGCGTATGTCTGCTGATGCTATGCTTGCAGCTCTGCTGGGCACCAAGCACAAGGCTTCCATGGATTTCAGAGCCAACTTGAAAGAAGTGAAGAAGGAGGTCAAAGAGGAGGTGGGTATTTGTGGGGAGAATTACGAAGCAGAGAATCACAGTACTTTAGGAGTTGGCGGCAGTTGTTCCGAATGTGCTCAGAACTTTGAGGAAATGATCAGTTACATGAATTTCATATTACATCCTCAAACACTAAGAATGTCACATCGTACATTTTATGTCATGCAGGAGGAAGTCGGTGACTGGCGTAAGAACGTTGATGAACAGGCTGGCATGGACGGCAGGAAGAAGAAGTTTGAGACCGCATAAATGACTGAATTTGCTTTTTAATACATATTTTAGGTTGTTTTGTTATACCGTCACAGAGTTAGAGTCATTTTGTCAATCTATTTAACTTAAACGTATGTCTTATGTCAATAGTAAAAAGCTATTGAAGAAAACATATTTTACCTATGTCCAACATTCATGCCAAAGCTCAGTAATTAAATAAATGCTTTGAAGAAGACAGTCTTTTTTTGTTACTTTTGACATGTATATTTCTTGAATACAGTGGAGGCTGCTGAGGGTAGGACGGCTCATAATAATAGTTGGAACAGAGCAAATGGAAGGGCATCAAACACATGGAAACCGTATGTGTGTTGTATTTGATACCATTCCACCCACTCCGCTCCAGTCATTACTACGAGTCCGTGCTTTCCAACCTCCTGTGCTTGAACATTGTTATGCATGTTTATTTCTTTATTACTAATTTGGCACTGAAATAGTGGGGCATCCATAACTAGGGCTTTTCCAAATATTAATAAATATTTATTCCAAATATTAATGTTGCACTTATGTCACTTATGTGCACCTACCAGACAGCTGTGTCAAGGTTCTCTATTCCAGCCCCCAAGGAAATATCGACCTATCAGGAACATTGAAAATCACAACCTGGCATAAGATAATACTGGTGTAAAAAGACGCCTAAGCAGAGTCCACACTTCCGGTTTCCAGGAGAAACTGAAGTTAGGTTGTATCCCTGAAAACCGGTAACATTTGCTTTTTGCAACCCCACAGTGAATTAATCTAATATATTTGTGGTAAGAATATAGGATTATATTTCCTACAAACATTTCATCATAAATGTCAATGTCATTAGAGTATAATGTGTCATGCGAAATAACTTGATGAAAACACAATTTAATTAAAACTCAATAACGATTGGCTTGATTTAGTTACACATTTTAGATGTGTATTAATCATTTAAAAAATGTTTTATATTTAATTATACCTTTCATATTTGAATAAAGAATATCATAAACAATTTACAAGAATATAGTTATGATATAATTAGTAATATAATATATAAATAAATAAATATCCTCTCTCCATCACTCTATCGCTCTCTCTCGCTCTCTTTCAATCTCTCGCTCCTTCTCCCCATCTCACCTTTGAGCAAAAGAGGGCTATTTGCTTGCCCACTTTTTTCTCAGGAATTTCTCATTATTTGTAGATATTCAATTTACAGTGTATTGCCATGCAATTGAAGTTGGATTGGGGAACTCTAGTCCTGCAAATGGTGAGTAACACTTTTTTCTACTTTTTAAAAATCCTTAACAAAATGGATTCCAGAGGTCAAAAATTGTTCTGACAATAATGACAGATACAGAAATTGTTCAACGGTTTCACTTAAATGCAATTGATAGCATGGTTCCCTTGTTAAAGTTCACGACCCCTTTCCCTTTTTTATTTTACAGGTGCAATCTGCAATTGGTACTTCCATTTTTTTACTTTAAAATTATTGCTATATACACATTGATTGTTGAAGAACTTTTTGTCAAAACAGTGGCTGGGAAGTCACTTTTTATTGTTTGAACTGCACACTGACCCTTTAACAATAGCCTTCTTATTATTGAAAATGGAATTATCATCAATCAACCAAAAGTGGTTCAAGAATATATCAACGTTGACCCTTGCTTACCCGGGTTTATCTATCCATGTTGTCCGTGCTTAACTGGGATGGCTTTGTCAAACCTTTCCAACGTCGTTGGTATGGAAGCCAGTGGCAGCTCAGGTTTTGGGAGACACCTTGCAGAAAGGGAAATTTATGATGTGAGTTGGAGGAAAGGGTTGGTGGTATTTCAGGAGCCCACAGTTCCGTTGGCCTAAGGAGTCTCCACCACCACAAGGAGGTCCCTGGGTTTCTGCTGATTCATCACTAGTCTACATATATATACCCTGTTGGATTTGTTCTTTGCCTGTGACTTACCAGTTTCTCCCCTTCTTCACCAAGTGTGTCCTGTCCTCCTCATCTCATAGGTGAGAACCTCTCTTATCTTTCGATCACACAGGATCTGTCTTAATGATAAATAAGGTTGGATGTGACTTATTGATAAATGAAGGAATACAGTCTCACCGTGGGGGGGTAGTTTTACCTGGTAATTAAGTCTTACACAGTGTACATTTATAGACGTTGATGTAAAGGTGATTTCATGGCTACATTTACACAGATATTATTTTTTTTATTTTTTTTATTTCACCTTTATTTAACCAGGTAGGCTAGTTGAGAACAAGTTCTCATTTACAACTGTGACCTGACCAAGATAAAGCATAGCAGTGTGAACAGACAGCAACACAGAGTTACACATGGAATATACAATTAACAAGTCAATAACACAGTAGAAAAAAAAGAATAAAAAAATACCCATTAACAGGTAGCACCTGGAAATGATCGCACTAAGTGACACCTGTCACAAGTTCACTACATTTGAATACAGGTGAATACATTGAGATAAATATATCAGGGTGGATATTATGAAAGACTATTGAGCCTGTCTAGACAGAATGATGTGGCCGACGGGCCTCTGTGTTAGACAGTGTGACCCTGTGTGGAGGGCGGGGGGGACTCCTGCTCAAATATTCAATGTGTATAACTGTCACGGATAGCGATATGGGATTTGTGATGGAGATCTAGAATTTTGATTATACTGTAACTCGAATGTGATAACTAGGTTACAGCAGACAGTGTTTACTGAATGGGGCTTCTAGGCCCTTGGTTGGAGGTCCGTTCCTCTTGGGCTACAGCTAACATTTGGTAACCTACAGAATAGTTTCAGATCCACTGGTCAGTTGATAGTCATGGCATAACAGTTGAGCGTTGCAAGCACCATGCTCTATCAGGCATTTGAAAGTAAGAGTTTAATACATATTTTGATTATCATGTATGTTCCTAGTTGAACAGATTGGAAAAGGATGTGTTGGCAAGAGTTTTTATTGTCAATTTCTCTGTTTGCTGAAGTATACTCAAAATAGTAGCATTTATTTGATCATTTGAATATTAATGAATTTGAACGTATTTGAACTGCATGTGTCATTGACTTCAAACTAGAGAAAACAGAGAAGTTGTTAAAAACATCATTCCTATTCTTAACATTGCTATTCATTGATGCGGTGGGGTTTAACAACAGTGTCTTACAACATTTGAGCCATACTGTATTGCTTAAAATAATAATCAATGATTCGATTGAGGGGCTTTTCATGACAGAAAGTATGCCCCCCAAAATGCAATAGGAAAAGTGAAAGAGATGTAATGACGGGGTTCACTGAGAACGCAGGTTGTAGTGATTTGAGTGATACCAAGATGTTCTCAGGGTGGAGCAAGACGATGATGCCTGCAGAAGATTTGTGTGCTAATGACATCAATAAAGTAACAGCCCATGAATGTCAGGGGTGACTCTTGTCTCCAGCTGTCCAAATTTAGCCTGATCAAAATTGTTCCAACAAGTTTTAATAGTCAAATGGATCAGATTTCCCCTCCCTTCCTTGAAGTGTCCAAATTGCTCCATTAGCAGCCAGTGTTCATTAATCATTCTTGAGCTGGATACACAAGCCTGTTCTAATTTTAGGCTTATGAGGCAAATAGCACCCTAATGCTAAAAACATTTCTCTTCCTCATTGTCTTGTTGTTACAGGGTCTGAAGCACACATTCCTCCATCATGTCTGAGTAAGTATCCATTACCTTGATGTTTGCCACATGTTATTCTTTTCACAGGATTTTAGATAGCGTTGCAAATATGCGGTAGCTTTCCAAAAATTCTCCAGTTTTCCAGAAATCCTGTTTGGAAGTCTCCCGTAATCAGGAGTGAATAAGCAGGAATCTGGAATCCTCCAACCAGAATTTCGGAAAAACCTGGGAATCTTCGGAAAGTTACAGATTTTTGCATCCCTAGTCTTAGACAAACATAGTGTTAGAAAGTAGGGATTTTTTTTTATACCAAATCAGAATAAATAAACAAATAGACAAAGAAACATACAAACAAAAAACAAACAGCCAACCCTAACCCTAACATCAAACAATTGCTAGTATGCCTAAACCGTACTCTAACATGGGCAAATATACACACACACACACAGTACCTTCAGAAAGTATTCAGACCCCTTGACTTTTTCCACATTTTGTTACATTAAAGCCTTATTCTAAAATGGATTTAAAAATAAAAAATCATCAGCAATCTACACACAATACCACATAATGACAAAGCAAAACCAGGTGTTTAGAATTTTTTGCAAATATATTAAAAAAAAATATATATAAATAACTTATTTACATAAGTATTTAGACCCTTCCCTATGCTCAGGTGCATCCCATTTCCATTGATCATCCTTGAGATGCTGCTACAACTTGATTGGAGTCCACCTGTGGTAAATTCAATTGATTGGACTTGATGTGGAAAGGTACACACCTGTCTATATAAGGTCCCATAGTTGACAATGCATGTCAGAGCAAAAACCAAGCCATGAGGTTGAAGGAATTGTCCATAGAGCTCCAAGACAGGATTGTGTAGAGGCACAGATCTGGAGAAGGGTACCAAAACATTTCTGCAGCATTGAAAGTCCCCAAGAACACAGTGGCCTCCATCATTCTGAAATGGAAGAAGTTTGGATCCACCAAGACTCTTCGTTGAGCTGGCTGCCCGGCCGAACTGAGCAATCGGGGGAGAAGGGCCTTGGTCAGGGAGGTGACCTAGAACCTGATGGTCACTCTGACAGAGCTCTAGAGTTCCTCTGTGGAGATGGGAGAACCTTCCAGAAGGACAACTGCCTCTGCAGCCATCCACCAATCAGGCCTTTACGGGAGAGTGTGCCAAGACGGAAGCCACTCCTCAGTAAAAGGCACATGACCACCTGACTTTGATTTGCCAAAAGGCACCTAAAGACTCTCATACCATCAGAAACAAGATTCTCTGAACGCTTTGGCCTGAATGCCAAGCGTCACTTCTGGAGGAAACCTGGCAGAAACAGGTCTGCCAAGCTTGTGGCTTGTGTGGCATCATACCCAAGAAGACTCGATACTGTAATTGCTGCCAAAGGTGTTTCAACAAAGTACTGAGTAAAGGGTCTAAATATTATAAATGTTATATTTCCATTTCTTTATTTGTAATACATTTGTAAAATTTTCTAAAAACCTGTTTTTGCTTTGTCACTATGGGTTATTGTGTGTAGATTGATGAGGAACATTTTAGAATAAAGCTGTAACATACAAAAATGGGAAAAAGTAAAGGGGTCTGAATACTTTACGAAGGCAATAATATGTAAATAATGTATGAAATAAATTACATAGAAATTGAGCAGGATGCTTACACTGAGCACAAATATAAATGCAACATTTAAAGTGTTTTTCCCATGTTTCATGAGCTGAAATGATCCCCGAAATGTTCCATACACTCAAAACCTTTATTTCTCTCAAGTATTGTGCACTCATTTCTGTATTCCTAGTCATGTGAAATTCATAGATTAGGGCCTAATTAATTTATATGAACTGTACCTCAGTAAAATCGTTTAAATTGTTGCATGTTGGATTTATATTTCTATTCAGTATACATTTTGCAATGATACCATATTGCTCATGGCCATCATAAAAACTATTGGGTGTGAGTCTTTCACAACAACGTGAGAAAAGTAAATTAGATATTTTTTGACCTTCCCAATCTATTCAGCATGCTATAGCATATCACTGATACAAGCCTTGGTCAACATATTGACCAGTCATGTCTCTTCAGCATATTGATCAGTCATGTCTCTTCATCATATTGACCAGTCATGTCCCTTCATCATATTGATCAGTCATGTCTCTTCAGCATATTGATCAGTCATGTCCCTTCAGCATATTGATCAGTCATGTCCCTTCAGCATATTGATCAGTCATGTCTCTTCAGCATATTGATCAGTCATGTCTCTTCAGCATATTGATCAGTCATGTCCCTTCAGCATATTGATCAGTCATGTCCCTTCATCATATTGATCAGTCATGTCTCTTCATCATATTGATCAGTCATGTCCCTTCATCATATTGATCAGTCATGTCCCTTCATCATATTGATCAGTCATGTCCCTTCAGCATATTGATCAGTCATGTCCCTTCATCATATTGATCAGTCATGTCCCTTCATCATATTGATCATTCATGTCCCTTCATCATATTGACCAGTCATGTCCCTTCATCATATTGATCAGTCATGTCCCTTCAGCATATTGACCAGTCATGTCTCTTCATCATATTGATCAGTCATGTCTCTTCATCATATTGATCAGTCATGTCCCTTCAACATATTGATCAGTCATGTCCCTTCATCATATTGATCAGTCATGTCCCTTCAGCATATTGATCAGTCATGTCTCTTCATCATATTGATCAGTCATGTCCCTTCAGCATATTGATCAGTCATGTCTCTTCATCATATTGACCAGTCATGTCTCTTCATCATATTGACCAGTCATGTCTCTTCATCATATTGACCAGTCATGTACCTTCAGCATATTGATCATTCATGTCCCTTCAGCATATTGACCAGTCATGTATATAACAATCCAGTATGTCAAACTCACCTTTCTTCACAGGAAAAGGATGACCTCGAGCCGCAAGCATAATCTAAAGGTAAATCAACACAGTTCACTGTGACAACATTCTATGTATTCTTATGCTTGGCAAATTAGGTGCAAACTGCATTTTGTCAATGGGTTTCCTATATGAGCAGTATATGACTCTGTGTATGCCAATGTGCATTTCTATCTTTTTGACCTCCACTAAGCACAACAGCGTGTCCTGAATGTACACCAAGCCAGGTACTGGACTAGGTTTGGCCTCACTGGGTTTCCTTTTCCTCCAGAGCTTGTGTCTCTCGATTGCGGCTACTTTTCTGGCAGCAGAGAAAAAGGAGTCCATGCAAGAGAAAGAAGATTTCATGGCTCAGATCCCCATTGTGGATTTGTCTGGAAATCAAGCGGCGCTGGTGGTACCATACTGTTTATTGATTTGAGTTTATCGTAATGAGGTGGGATTCGTAGATGTATACACACTCCATTGTCTTCCTTTTGTGGTTGCTAATGTCTTATTTTAATTCCACAGCGGGGGATATAATTTCGCACAGACGTCTTGGCAAAGCCTTCATCAGTATGTCAAATGAAAGGTTACCACCTCTCCCTCTCTAGATAGCTTTTGCCTGTAGAAAGTGGTTAATTCCACCCTCTTTAGATTCTGGTGCCATAGTGATGCCTCTCATACAAATGATCTGTAGTGTGTTGTTGTGCACACAGGAAATTATTTTAAAAAGTTGGCCCAGACCATTGACAAGGTTGATGAGGAAAGATATGACGCCGAGGCAAAAGTGAAGAAGACAGACAAAGAGGTACAGTACTTTGCATTCCATATTGTCCTCATCCTGGAAACATATAGCGCTGGTCTTGACTATGTGTTGACTCACCCTCTTCACAGATCGAGGACCTGAAGATGAAAGTGGTTGAGATCCAGGGCATAAAGAAGCCAGCTCTGAAGAAAGTGCGTATGTCTGCTGATGCTATGCTTGCAGCTCTGCTGGGCACCAAGCACAAGGCTTCCATGGATTTCAGAGCCAACTTGAAAGAAGTGAAGAAGGAGGTCAAAGAGGAGGTGGGTATTTGTGGGGAGAATTACGAAGCAGAGAATCACAGTACTTTGGGAGTTGGCAACCTTTTCCCCACATGTATTCAGGGCTTTGATGAAAGGATCAATTACATTTATTTCATATTATATCCTCAAACACTAAGAATGTCACATCGTACATTTTATGTCATGCAGGAGGAAGTCGGTGACTGGCGTAAGAACGTTGATGAACAGGCTGGCATGGACGGCAGGAAGAAGAAGTTTTAGTCTGCCAAAATTACCAAATTAGTTTTGGTGTTCAAAACTACGGAGGATACAGAGTGATTGATCTATCTTTTTTGTTATTTTGTTGTACGGTTACAGAGTTGGATATGGAAGACCTAAGGTCGAGATTTGAGGCAAAGACATGTTTATCTTACAGCATAAGATAAGCCCTTATACTAACTGTAAACTGTAATCGAATTGTAAATTATTTTCCAAATATATAGGCTTACTGAAAATATATACAACTGCCAAACTGCAGTAATTCAATAAATGTTGGCAACATGGTGGAAACATGAACATGGTGGAAACATGAACATGAACATGGTGGAAACATGAACATGAACATGGTGGAAACATGAACATGGTGGAAACATGAGCATGAACATGGTGGAAACATGAACATGAACATGGTGGAAACATGAACATGGTGGAAACATGAACATGAACATGGTGGAAACATGAACATGAACATGGTGGAAACATGAACATGGTGGAAACATGAACATGGTGGAAACATGAACATGAACATAGTGGAAACATGAACATGAACATGGTGGAAACATGAACATGAACATGGTGGAAACATGAACATGGTGGAAACATGAACATGGTGGAAACATGAAACATGGAAATGGTATCAATTTTATGATTCTATGTTGTGGTAAATTATTTTACTCCTTTCAGATTTGGTCCCTCCATGCTTTTGGATGTAAGGTATTCTGGAGTATGGTTGGAAAAAAGTTGGCTTTCTGAAAAATCATCTTATTTGCTTCTTATTCTGGGAATCTTCCCACCAGGATTTCTGGAAAACCTGGTAATTTTGGGAAAGTTACTGGAATTTTGCAACACAAATTCTGGAGACACCTAGAACATCTGGGGTGGAGGTTATTTATTAAATACATCTATTAGGTTATCTATTAAACCACAAGATGTCAGTATAGTAGAGTACTTTTAATTTCTGCTGATCCTTCCTCTCTCTCTCATTCACTCTGCCCAACTCTCAATTTAATACAATCCCCTTTCTCTGAAAGTATAGCAATGGAAAAATGGGGGAAGTTGGTGAGTTTTGAACAAACAATGGCAATCTGCACTGTTTCACCAAATGTAGCCAAGCAGAATCATGAGTAGAGTAGCATTTCACTTACTACGTGTTATTTACTCGTTTGTTTAACTCCATTTGTCATGTGTTGGCCTGATTAAGCACTCAACATATTATCAATATGGCCTAACATATAATTCACAGTTGCTGTGCTTTTAGGTTTGAAGGAAACATGATGGAATTGAGGTTTATTGTGTTTTGTCTTTAAGACAATAAATCAATTTCTGATTTCGATACAATTTAAATTTCTGAGTGCTTTACTGATTCGATAAAATAACCACTTTTAAAACTGTATTAGGATTTTCAAGAACTTGTTTTTCTAGAATTAATAATATGATTCACTTGTTGAGTTATATTACTATGATTCACTTGTTGAAGTAGACTCCCACTTCAATTAATTTAGATTTTAGAAATACAGTATCATATTTTTTATATTCACTCTTATCTATAAATACTTTCCCTATCCCTCCCATACTGAACTGTAATTCTATACACACTGCTCAGAGCAACATATGTCTTGAAAGACATCTTGAAGGAAAGAACATTTATGAGGTGAACAGGGCTGGGCATAGTGTATTTCAGGAGCTCGATGTTCCATTGGTCTGACATGGAAACTACTTCCATAAAGAGGACCCAATGTTTCTGCTGATGCATCATCCGACACCATATATACCGTTTTCATGTTTCACCGCATGTCGCTTGTCAGTGTGCTAGTCTTCCATTCTTCCTCCTGGTGTGTTCTGCCCTCCTCCTCCTCCTCTTCCTCTCATAGGTGAGAATCTCTCTTTTCCCGTCTCTCTATCAAACTCTCTGATTGTGTTGCATCACTGGGATTAAAAGCACAAGGAATAGAAATAGACTAAAGGGCCTCCCAACCAATGGCAATCGTAACAATCCAACACACTCACTGCACATGGGTGTATTTCTGTTTACCACTTTATGGATCATTACCAAATGGAGCATATGGAACAGATATATTCACCTGGCAAAACAGGTGAAGACATTGAGGTAAATAAGTCAGACTTTCTTTCTTTTTGTAAAACTTTGACTAGGGTTCTGGTTAGGGGTTATACTCTAGCAGTCAAAGCTGGTAAAGACACAACATAAATACAGACCTCTGAGTTATTGAGTTTGAGATAAAGACCTCAGGCACAGAATGTTCTGTGTGAGATTATATTTAGATGATTGTTAATTCAATATAAAATGGTAAGTTCATAGTGTTATACACTATGTGGTGCATGTTTATTTGAGGTGGTGGATGGAGTAACAGCTTTGTAATACTGTGTAATAGACAGCATGCTAAATGCCATGTTAATTGTCATGTATAGGTCAACAAAAATAAAAAGTAGAGTTTTGCGATAGATCTTAGCTTGCTAAATTGTGTAGTTGACATGATGATTTGAAATTAAATAATTAATTTGATTAGATTATGAATGACTGGGAAAGTAACGCTTTTTTGATGTTTTCAATTATCAATAACTTTTAACTGAGACTTACAGTCAATTGTTGGGGAATAAAATAGCAAACCATTATATCCATTGATGAGTGTGAGGACATTGATTCAACACAATCACATCTGTCTACAGAATGAAGAAGATGCTGTTGATTTATGTATTTAGGAAGGGTTTTCTGATATACAGCACCGCAGCAGGTTAATAAATTGAAACCTGCGTCTCTGAAGGCAGCAGCAGTTAAAGTTTATTAGGGTTTCACATTCTAACAACCATTAAACAAGTCAGACAACTGACTCTAGCAGTCCAGATATAGCTTTCTCGGAATTGCCTCAGACTCTAGCTGTGAAAATGTATCATATTTCCCCTAAGAACCTAGTTTGGCCTAGTGTTCCCCAATCTTCAGCTCAATATCAGAATATGATCTTTAGACGAGACATGTCTCTCGCTTTTGCACCTATTGCACATATTGCACCCTACTGATATTATAAATGTTTATTTTTTAATCATAAGTATCAAGCACGCGCTCCAGCAGGTGTATCTCACTGATCATCCCTAAAGCCAACACCTCATTTGGCCGCCTTTCGTTCCAGTTCTCTGCTGCCTGTGACTGGAACGAATTGCAAAAATCGCTGAAGTTGGAGACTTTTATCTCCCTCACCAACTTCAAACATCTGCTATCTGAGCAGCTAACCGATCGCTGCAGCTGTACATAGTCTATCGGTAAATAGCCCACCCAATATCACCTACCTCATCCCCATACTGTTTATATTTATTTACTTTTCTGTTCTTTTGCACACCAGTATCTTCACCTGTACATGACCATCTGATCATTTATCACTCCAGTGTTAATCTGTTACCTCCTCATGCCTTTTGCACACAATGTATATAGACAATTTTCTACTGTGTTATTGACTTGTTAATTGTTTACTCCATGTGTAACTCTGTGTTGTCTGTTCACACTGCTATGCTTTATCTTGGTCAGGTCGCAGTTGCAAATGAGAACTTGTTCTCAACTGGCCTACCTGGTTAAATAAAGGTGAAATAAAAAAAATACAAAATAAAAAAAGCAAGTTTTCTCTGTTGTGCTTCTATTCAGGGTGTGAAACACAACAACAGCCAAGATGTCAGAGTAAGTCTTGAAATTTGTCTAACATTCACTAAAAGTGTAATTCCAGACTTCCAGCCTGACACAAAACATGTCCAAACCACCCTTATGTTCTCTCAGCAATGCACATAACTGTTATATCCCTAACAACATGTCAAATCCATGTTTTTTCCACAGTAAAAAGATGACATCGAGCCGCAGGCATCATCTGAAGGTGAACCAAGACAATGAATTATGGTCCATTGGATGAAACAAGTATTTCACACCAATGTCCAGTACTTGACTGAATTAGTTTGGGCATAAATTAGACTGGTTTTATAACTTTTCAACCTCTTTAATCATTTAGGTAATCTTTTGTGCCCCAATACTACATAGACTGGGTTTGTCTTTACTATGTTTCTTTGTCCTACAGAGCTTAGTGCTCCAGATTGCGTTTGAGCTTATTGAAGTGGAGAAAAAGGAGGCTGTGCAGGAGAAAGCCAATTTCATGGCTGAGCTCCCCGCCCTGGATTTGTCTGGAGATCAAACGGCGCTGGTGGTACGATACAACGCTAATAATTAATTCATTTACACAAACTTCACGCATCTGGAGACCTACATTTCCCTCACTAACTTTAAACATCAGCTATCTGAGCAGCTAACTGATCGCTGCAGCTGTACATAGTCCATCTGTAAATAGCCCACCCAATCTACCTACCTCATATTGTTTTTATTTACTTTTCTGCTCTTTTGCACACCAGTATCACTACTTACACACCGTCATCTGATCATCATCATCTGCTCATCTATCACTCCAGTGTTAATCTGCTAAATTGTAATTACTTTGCTACTCTGGCCTATTTATTGCCTTACCACCTCACGCCATTTGCACACACTGTATATAGACTTTCTTTTTTTCTATTGTGTTATTGACTGTACGCTTGTTTATTCCATGTGTAGCTCTGTGTTGTTGTTCGTGTCGCACTGCTTTGCTTTATCTTGTCCAGGTCGCAGTTGTAAATGAGAACTTGTTCTCAACCAGCCTACCTGGTTAAATAAAGGTGTTCTCAACCAGCCTACCTGGTTAAATAAAGGTGTTCTCAACCAGCCTACCTGGTTAAATAAAGGTTCAATATAATAATAAAAAAACATCTACTCCAATGTATTTAGGCCTCACATTGGTGGTTCTTGTAATAAGCCATGTGGATTTGCCTACAAAGTACATAGACTCTAAATAACTGTTGCCTAAAGAGACTGATTCCTTCAGGAGAGAAGAGTTTCTCATAGGGGTGGCAGGGTAGCCTAGTGGTTAGAGTGTTGGACTAGTTACTTGAAGGTTGCAAGTTCAAACCCCCGATCTGTCGTTCTGCCCCTGAACAGGCAATTAACCCACTGTTCCTAGACCGTCATTGTAAATAAGAATTTGTTCTTAACTGACTTGTCTAGTTAAATAAATAAAAGAGAGCCGCACACTCTAGGAGCTATCCTGATGAAGACAGCTTGGCTGTTGAAATGTTGGTAATTACATTTTTGCATCTGAGCTCCTAGAGTGTGCGACTCGCTTTTATCTTCAAGTTTTCTACTCCGCTAGCCAGCACCTCGTCTTAATAGGTGTGCGTTTCTTTTTCTTCTAAATAAATACAAATTACCTGACTGATTTCATGTGTTTGTGTACCAACAGGAAATGCTCAAAAAGTTAGCCCAATCCATCGACAAGGTTGATGAGGACAGATATGACGCAGAGTCCAAGGTGACGAAGGCAGACAAGGAGGTATTTTCTATTCCATCTTGTCCTCATCATGAAACAAACACATACCCATAGAATTTAAAATTGAAACACAACAAACACACAACCCTAGATTGAACAACCAATTATTATTTGCTATGTAACCAACCTCCTATTTAATCCAGATTAACAAATTGTTATCAGATGTATACCGTAGTTTGTAAAAAAAAAAACATCTTACCTAAATTTCCTTGACTAACCGGTGACACTGACTCTGTGCCGGTACCCCCTGTATATAGCCTCGCTACTGTTATTTTATTGTTACTCTTTAATTATTATTATTATTATTATAAAAACATTTTTTTACTACAGTTTATTTGAGTAAATACTTTCTTAACACTTTTATTCTTAAAACTGTATTGTTGGTTAAGGGCTTGTAAGTAAGCACTCACTTTAAGGTGTTGTATTTGGCGCATGTGACAAATCAAATTAGATTTTTGACACGGCAAATCTTATCTTCCTCCTGACTTGCTCACGTCACAGATTGAGGACTTGAGAATGAAAGTGGTTGAGATCCAGGGCATGAAGAAGCCAGCTCTGAAGAAAGTGCGTATGTCTGCTGATGCTATGCTCCAGGCTCTGCTGGGCACCAAGCACAAGGCTTCCATGGATTTCAGAGCCAACTTGAAAGAAGTGAAGAAGGAGGTCAAAGAGGAGGTGGGTATTTGTGTGGAAACCTACAAAGCAGAGAATCACAGTACCCGAGTATTGTGTCCCAAATGTGTTCTGAGCTATGTGGAAAGGATCAGCTATTTCATATTTTATCCTCTATTTGTGACATCATAAACTTTCTGTCATGCAGGCAGCGGATGCAGTTGGTGACTGGCGCAAGAACGTTGATGAACAGGCTGGCATGGACGGCAGGAAGAAGAAGTTTCAGGGTTAAACACATTCAGTTTTCAGTCATAGCCGACTTTTGTGTTTTGTCGTATTGTGGTACAGAGACGGATTTATATGACCTTGTTGTATCAGGTATCCCTGCAGGAAGAGGATCTTTGATTTTAAAATGCTATTATTTTTTTGATACTGTAGGTTCAAATATGTATTCGACACTATGGTTTTGGATATCTCTCTCTCCCCTCTCCCCCACTCTCTCTCTCTTTTTCTCTCGCTGTCTCTCTTTCTTTCTATTTAACTTTTCAGTGTAATTTGCAAATGTTTTTGGCTATTGTATAGTGAGGTGGAAAGGGTAAATATTTGTAGCTTCACCCACTCTTAACATCACACAGCTTTCCATCTGCGTCTTTAACATTCACTAAAAGGAGTATATTCACTAACAGAAAAATAAAAAACATTTAAAAAAGCTTGTGATTGTTTTTGTAGTGTTTTCCTACAAGATCATTGCCAGTTAGGCCCAAATGGTCACTGGGCGTGCTTCTGAAAGGCGAAAACATTACACTCAAAGAATGCGTGCATATTTGCCCAGATGAGCCTTTAGATCACAATATCTTTGAGTCTGTAAGGTTCTGTAATTGATCCAGCAGCCTTGCTGTAGGATGTTGTTTGTGTTATGCCAAGCTTGCATTTAGATCTGGAAATTGGACCTGTGCAATGAATAGATCCAACCCAATACATATAACTAACATTTACAGGATTCCATGGATCTAGATCAGGGGAAAATGATTAAATACTTAATATATCTATTTTTGTTATTGATATTTAGAATTTAAAATTGAAACACAACAAACACACAACCCTGGATTGAACAACCAATTATGATTTGCTAAGTAACCAACCTCCTATTTAATCCAGATTAACAAATTGTTATCAGATGTATACCGTAGTTTGTAAAAAAACATCTTCTTAACATCTGTTTTAGCTAATGGAAAGGCATTGGGAAATGGTCATGTGATATTAGTGTACCATATTTGTTAACACATGAATGCCCTTCAATAATAATAATAATAATAATAATATTAATAATGATGATGATGATGATAATAACGGATTTCATATATATAGTAATTTTCCAGATGCTCCACCAGAGGCCTCCACATGTTGAAATATTAGGAAGTTTGGGCTGCCATTGTCTTTTTACCTTTATTTTAGCAGGGAGTCTTATTGAGACCGAGTGTCACGCCCTGACCTTAGAGCTTTTTATGTCTCTATGTTGGTTTGGTCAGGGTGTGATTTGGGTGGGCATTCTATGTTCCTTTTTCTATGTTTTTGTATTTCTTTGTTTTGGCCGGGTATGGTTCTCAATCAGGGACAGCTGTCCATTGTTGTCTCTGATTGGGAACCATACTTAGGTAGCTTTTTTCCACAGGGTTTTTGTGGGTAGTTAATTTCTGTTTAGTGTTTTGAACCTTTCAGGACTGTTTTGGTTATTGCCTTTGTTATTTTGTTATAGTGTTCCGTTTTAATAAAGAAAGCATGAACACTTACAACGCTGCACTTTGGCCCGATGAGTCCTCTTCTTCAGAAGACGAATACCGTTACAGAACTACCCACCACAAATGGACCAAGCAGCGTGGTAACAAGGAGCAGAGGGTTCAGGACTCCTGGACTTGGGAGGTGATATTGGACGGACAGGCGCCCTTCAGTCCGGAGCTTCCAGATGCGCCCTTCAGTCCGGAGCTTCCAGAGGCGCCCTTCAGTCCGGAGCTTCCAGAGGCGCCCTTCAGTCCGGAGCTTCCAGAGGCGCCCTTCAGTCCGGAGCTTCCAGAGGCGCCCTTCAGTCCGGAGCTTCCAGCGGCGCACTCCAGTCCGGAGCTTCCAGAGACGCCCTTCAGTCCGGAGCTTCCAGAGGCGCCCTTCAGTCCGGAGCTTCCCGAGGCGCCCTTCAGTCCGGAGCTTCCCGAGGCGCCCTTCAGTCCGGAGCTTCCAGAGGCGCCCTTCAGTCCGGAGCTTCCAGAGGCGCCCTTCAGTCCGGAGCTTCCAGAGGCGCCCTTCAGTCCGGAGCTTCCAGAGGCGCCCTTCAGTCCGGATCTTCCAGAGGCGCCCTTCAGTCCGGAGCTTCCAGAGGCGCCCTTCAGTCCGGAGCTTCCAGAGGCGCCCTTCAGTCCGGAGCTTCCAGAGGCGCCCTTCAGTCCGGAGCTTCCAGAGGCGCCCTTCAGTCCGGAGCTTCCAGAGGCGCCCTTCAGTCCGGAGCTTCCAGAGGCGCCCTTCAGTCCGGAGCTTCCAGAGGCGCCCTTCAGTCCGGAGCTTCCAGAGGCGCCCTTCAGTCCGGAGCTTCCAGCGGCGCTTTCCAGTCCGGAGCTCTCTACCAGGGTGCCCAGTCCACAACGAGGGTCCCCAGTCCGGGGCCCGCTACGAGGGTCCCCAGTCCGGGGCCCGATTCGAGGGTCCCCAGTCGGGGGCCCGCAACGAGGGGGGGGGGGGGTACTGTCACGCCTGGACCTTAGAGCTTTTTATGTCTCTATTTTGGTTCGGTCAGGATGCGATTTGGGTGGGCATTCTATGTTCCTTTTTCTATGTTTTTGTATTTCTTTGTTTTGGCCGGGTATGGTTCTCAATCAGGGACAGCTGTCTATCGTTGTATCTGATTGGGAACCATACTTGGGTAGATTTTTCCCACAGGGTTTTTGTGGGGAGTTCATTTCTGTTTAGTGTTTTGCACCTTTCTGGACTGTTTTGGTTATTCCCTTTGTTATTTTGTTATAGTGTTCCGTTTTAATAAAGAAAGCATGAACACTTACAACGCTGCACTTTGGTCCGATGATTCCTCTTCTTCAGACGACGAATACCGTTACACCAAGGTTTGTTTTGACAAGACCAGCAGCAATTCCACATTGAAAGTTAGAGATGCAAAAAAATACAAAAATAAAATGATAGAAAAACAATCCTCTGTGAAGAGGTCCTATACCAACAGCCTGAACTGCCGAAAGGCACCAATGCATCCAACTGAAGGGTATTCTGAAGATTGTTCCATAAGTGAGGTACGATTAAAACTAAAAGATGCTTTAACTACATCTGTATTGACGGAAGGATTTCAAGAGTTAACTATCCAAGTATGGTTTCTCGTAAATATGACCAGAGTATGTCAAAATAGATAGATACATGTATTAAGACATTAGTGGATAAACATATGCAGTAAGCTATTTACCCATGAACATTATCAGTTAAACACAGACTTACTCAGATGTGCCCATCCTAGAACCAAACCAACCATTCATGCTCAATATCTGAACTGTGGTGGTATGTTAAATGCTTAGCCTTAGACTGTTCAGAGTATCGATATCAAACCACCAGGCAGCCTGCTCCTCCCACTGGCATAGTGATACCAAAGCATTCCGTCTATGGTCATGAAGGCCTGCCTGCATTTAACGGCTCTCCAGCAGTAAGACCTGGGCTGGGCATCTTAGGTTACCTCCAAGGAGCTCAAATGCAGGGCTGAGACTGGAGGACTGGCTTAGTATATCCCTGACCCTGCTTCCGAATGCAAGGAGATGCCACAGTGCTATATTTGGATCATCTGACTTCACCAACTTTAATATTATTACACTTATCAAGATAACACCCCTGGTCATCCCTACTGCTTCTGATCTAACGGACTCACTGAACAAATGCTTTGTTTGTAAATGGCAGTGTTGGAACGTGCCCCTGGCTATCTGTAAATTTAAAAACAAGAAAATGGTGCTGTCTGGTTTACTTAATATAAGGAATTAGAAATTATTTATACTTCTATTTTTGATACTTAAATATATTTTAGCAATTATATTTACTTTTGATGATTAAGTATGCTTAAAACCAAATACTTTTCGACACTTATTCAATTATGATAGGTCGGGTTCTTTTTCCACCACTGTTCAGAAGACTCCTTGGAGGAGATTTACTGTCAGTGATTTCCTGGGGAAGAGATGCAGTCTGCTGGACCTGGTTTAATGTGGCCTTGGTTCAACTCTAGCGGGGATGCGTTGATCATCATTTGGCTGCTGATCCTCTGTCTCCACTTCCAAATGGAAGATGTTTTTCTTATTAATTGAGAGGGGCAAAATGCGAAATTTAGTGAAGAACTGTTTTTTTTTACTTGTATTTTATCAGGCGAGTCAGTTAAAAACAAATTCTTATTTACAATGACGGCCTGGTTGTTATTGAGACAGTTAGGACCTTTTTAATGTTATAATTTTGTTGTTGTTCAGACAGTTAGGACCCTTTTAATGTTACAACTTGGTTGTTGTTCAGACAGTTACGACTCTGTCAATGTTACGACCTGGTTGTTATTCAGATAGTTAGGACTCTGTCAATGTTACGACCTGGTTGTTATTCAGATAGTTAGGACTCTGTCAATGTTACAACCTGGTTGTTATTCAGATAGTTAGGACTCTGTCAATGTTACGGCCTGGTTGTTATTCAGATAGTTAGGACCTTTTCAATGTTACGACCTGGTTGTTATTCAGATAGTTAGGACTCTGTCAATGTTACGACCTGGTTGTTATTCAGATAGTTAGGACTCTGTCAATGTTACGACCTGGTTGTTATTCAGATAGTTAGGACCCTGTCAATGTTACGACCTGGTTGTTATTCAGATAGTTAGGACTCTGTCAATGTTACAACCTGGTTGTTATTCAGATAGTTAGGACTCTGTCAATGTTACGACCTGGTTGTTATTCAGATAGTTAGGACTCTGTCAATGTTACAACCTAGTTGTTATTCAGATAGTTAGGACTCTGTCAATGTTACGACCTGGTTGTTATTCAGATAGTTAGGACTCTGTCAATGTTACGACTTGGTTGTAGGACAGATGCCGTGCGGAAATAAGACATGACATTGATAGATGAAAAATGCTCACATTTTGGCATACCCAGTCTGCAGCCAAGCATATTCTGTCAGTAATATCATGACTTGCAGTGGGTTCCATCTTATTTCAAACCCATGAGCATGTGAGAGAACACACTGCTGGTGGACCGTCAGCCCTAGAAACAGAGCCAGCATTCACAAGGTAGCATTTATCAGCTGGCTAGAGATACGGAATCAAGTCAACATATGGAAAAAATCTACTTCAGCTAAGTCCCCTTCTGTTTTCCTTATAATCATCATGGCCCTTATTTCACCGACCTGAACCTGCTTCTGACTGAAGCAAAGCCCAACAAACAGACACCACTGGCGGCTTGCACAGTAAAGTTGGCAGAGATTTGAGTTGACCTTGTGTCCGTTTCCTGTCTCTTTATCCAGAAAGAACTGAAATGTCTCTATAATACCAACAGTTGACAGAGCCAACAGGGCCTTTCCTCCTATTTGTGATCACCCAATGATACCTTCTGACATTCAGTCACTGTTTTATCACCTTCACTGCTGTACCAAGCTCACAGTACAGTGAGAGAATAGGAAGGGTTACACTGTACCCCAAATCCAGGTTAACCATAACAGGGTCACCATTACCAGAGCCACCAATGATGCATGTTAACTACGACTGTATCAGCAATTGAGGCATTTTCTGGATTGCCTTGCTGCCATGGACCGGTGCCAAATGCCCCCAGGACACAGGCGGCTCATAGCAGGGATATGAGGTCATACTGCTGCCAGCCTGCTCTAATGACCCATAGTAACCCAGTCAAGACTCTTCCTGTTTGATGTTGAGCCTTTCGCTTCGGCCTGTGGAATGTTCCAGGTCCTGAGAACATTGGGCTATGGCTATCATAAATGGCATCCTGTCAAAAGTAGTGCAATATATAGGGAATAAGGAGCCATTTCGGACACAGCCCAGGTCTCTAGGGTTATAGAAGCCTCTGTTCCCATAGAAAAGCCAGGGCCTCTGCCTGCTGCAGACTAGGAAGAATGTGCGCCCCATGGAGGATTGAATGTGAGACATACTGACCCTGGTGGCATTAGGAATTAGAATGGGAATGTAGTCTCAAAGCCCCATGCACTTTGTGAATATCTGGTTGATCACAGTTTTTTCCCCTGATGACGAATGACCATACATGTAACAGCACAACTGGATACGATAAGGAATATGTACTTGTACTACCAAACTAGGCCCCAAATACAGGCCTTCAGACACACATTATTAACATGAATTTAAAAACAAGAGATGTGTCAATTACAGTCATTTGGTTTGCTGTGGTTAATTTGCCCCAATCACTCCATAGATTTCCGAGTTTTGCCTATAGTTTTAGTACAGTAATTTACCTCACTTCACCAGTCCCAGGAATGGTCAGCAGAGGGCATGTTTGCTCTGTTTAACTTAAACTTGTTTGGGTATCTAGCTGCTATGTTAGCTAGTACTATTGACTGAAGCTGTGCTGTTATTAAACAGCTGATCATGCAAAAAATAGCTGTTTGACCATAGGCTTTAATTCTGAGGTACATGAACACACATTACTTATATAAATAAACAAGGCACAAAATATCTCACGGATCAAAGAGCAATCCACCTTTTGAAAGAGGTTAATCAAAAGTATTCAGTCAATAGTGAAGAAATACATTTAACTGGTGTTTTCTGGTATTTTCTTTGTCTTTCCCTATGGTCGGTAGAATAATCAGCCATGCCATCCTTACCCTCCCTGGTTAGTCTCATTGTAAAAAAGGCCATGCCTGTGCACGTGACTTTCCCCACAGTTCCGTTCTTTAAAAAATAAGTATTATTACATTTCAAATTACAGTATAATAACAAAAAAAAACATAGGACATGACTACATGTATATTTTCTCTGAAGAAACATAAAATAACATTTAAGTAAAAAAAAAAAAAATCATTACACATGAATTGAGTTTCAAAAGTACCTAAAATAAAATAAATATAATAAGGTCAGGGGTTACAGTTGTACAACCCTATGATGGGGTTATAAGAATACAGTGTTTTTTTGTTATTAACTACTGCTAGAGATCTTATTAAATATTGGATTTCAAGTAAAAATATATTGCATTTGGGGACAGATTTCAAATATTTGTTTTTGTGTATATACATTTACCAGAGAGAATTCTGAAATTAAAGACAAATTCAGTAGTTTTGTTTTCATTTGAATAATAACATTTTACATATTTCATTGAAAGTATATAGGTCTTATTTATGAAATAAAAAATGTAAATACTTAACTCGGTCCAAAATAACTCCTAAAAAATGTACATTATAGTTTCACCTTCTTTATCACAGATATGTCCTCTAAGTCCGTGAATTTATTGCAGGGTATATTTTGTGCAAGATTTTAAACTGAATTTATTTTACTTTATTTGATATACAAAATTTGTGAGGGAGCAACCAAACTTTCTTCCATTCAATTTCAGTAATATATGCATTCCAGAATAATTTCCCTCTAGGAAAGATCTTGTTCTTGGAGTTAAAAAGTTATCTCAAGGGGCCTCCCGAGTGGCGCAGCAGTCAGCATAATAAAATAATACAATAATCAGTTCAAAATGTTTACATTAAAATAAACAAAATATTTTGCCCCTCCTCAACTATCCATCACATCCTCCTGGTTTCCATCAATCCCATGGCCGAATGCACATTTAGACTCTGACCCCTCCCACTCCAGGTCAGAGACTGGCTATCATTGTTGGCAGATGACGCAAATTCAGCTGCCGATCAAGTTGTCATTGTATTTACTAGGAAGATTGTGCGTCCATTCCTATGTATCACACAAAAATCACTTTCTAATAGAAGCAGATGTGTCCGTGTGTATGGTGGTAACAGACAATTGTCTAGTAAATGGGCCTCAACATTACGTTCTGACAGGACAACACTGAATTGATTTTACTGAATCAGCATAAGTTATTAGTGGGTGAGGGCATTCACAGCCGACCGCTCAGACAGGTGAGGGCATTCACAGCCGACCGCTCAGACGGGTGAGGGAATACCAGCCAACCTTTTTTACATTAATGTCACAACGTCCTTAAATATTGCTCCCCATTAGTCTCATAAACGTAACACAAGCTGAGCCGCATAAGTGACCCAGGTTGTAAAGTAATTTAAGGTCATTATGTGTCCACCCCGCTCAGGTCATCGTAAAGGTTCAGTGTGCTGTTAGATTTAATGCCTGCTCAAAATCTCATTACGTTTTTTCTCTATTTGTGTTGCGTCCAAGTCCCCATATGTTTTCATTTTGTGCAGACTGTAACCTACTGTACATGCAAGGTATAGCTTCTGCTTCCCTTGACTTGGCAGGATAATAGCTGCTTGAATATCAGTGTAACTCTGTATGTACGCACGCACAGACACACGTCAGACCTGGATTGATGAAGATTTATTTCTCATTCAGTTCCATCCTGCATCTGATGTACTGTAATCTGTGTTTCCATGGCCAGAGAGTTAAGTGTGTCACTTCTAAAGTGAACAACACATCTGGTAGTTTAGTGGTTAAGTGTGTTAGGCAAGTAACTGAAAGGTTGCTGGTTTGAATCTTTGACCTGACTAGGTAAAACATTTGTCGATGTGCCCTTGAACAAGGCACTTAATCCTAAATGCTCTGGATAAGAGTGTCTGCTAAAATGTGTGTGTGTTTTTTTGTCATTCAGTAAGGGAGAGATTTAAGTTCTCTGTTTCAAAACGGTCCTGTCCTCTGGCTCTCTACTCTACCCCTGTTTGAGTAAGTACAGTCAGGTATCTGGATGTCAAATGTCTCAAACAAAAATGTTCAATAAATGGAGATTAAAAAAGAAAAGAAACATCTGGCGCCACAAAACAAATATTCAAGTCTATAAATATGTTGGCCGCGATTATTCAGGGGGCCACAAAACAAATATTCAAGTCTATAAATATGTTGGCCGCGATTATTCAGGGGGCCACAAAACAAATATTCAAGTCTATAAATATGTTGGCCGCGATTATTCAGGGGGCCACAAAACAAATATTCAAGTCTATAAATATGTTGGCCGCGATTATTCAGGGGGCCACAAAACAAATATTCAAGTCTATAAATATGTTGGCCGCGATTATTCAGGGGGCCACAAAACAAATATTCAAGTCTATAAATATGTTGTCCGCGATTATTCAGGGGGCCACAAAACAAATATTCAAGTCTATAAATATGTTGGCCGCGATTATTCAGGGGGCCACAAAACAAATATTCAAGTCTATAAATATGTTGGCCGCGATTATTCAGGGGGCCACAAAACAAATATTCAAGTCTATAAATATGTTGGCCGCGATTATTCAGGGGGCCACAAAACAAATATTCAAGTCTATAAATATGTTGGCCGCGATTATTCAGGGGGCCACAAAACAAATATTCAAGTCTATAAATATGTTGGCCGCGATTATTCAGGGGGCCACAAAACAAATATTCAAGTCTATAAATATGTTGGCCGCGATTATTCAGGGGGCCACAAAACAAATATTCAAGTCTATAAATATGTTGGCCGCGATTATTCAGGGGGCCACAAAACAAATATTCAAGTCTATAAATATGTTGGCCGCGATTATTCAGGGGGCCACAAAACAAATATTCAAGTCTATAAATATGTTGGCCGCGATTATTCAGGGGGCCACAAAACAAATATTCAAGTCTATAAATATGTTGGCCGCGATTATTCAGGGGGCCACAAAACAAATATTCAAGTCTATAAATATGTTGGCCGCGATTATTCAGGGGGCCACAAAACAAATATTCAAGTCTATAAATATGTTGGCCGCGATTATTCAGGGCGCCACAAAACAAATATTCAAGTCTATAAATATGTTGGCCGCGATTATTCAGGGGGCCACAAAACAAATATTCAAGTCTATAAATATGTTGGCCGCGATTATTCAGGGGGCCACAAAACAAATATTCAAGTCTATAAATATGTTGGCCGCGATTATTCAGGGGGCCACAAAACAAATATTCAAGTCTATAAATATGTTGGCCGCGATTATTCAGGGGGCCACAAAACAAATATTCAAGTCTATAAATATGTTGGCCGCGATTATTCAGGGGGCCACAAAACAAATATTCAAGTCTATAAATATGTTGGCCGCGATTATTCAGGGGGCCACAAAACAAATATTCAAGTCTATAAATATGTTGGCCGCGATTATTCAGGGGGCCACAAAACAAATATTCAAGTCTATAAATATGTTGGCCGCGATTATTCAGGGGGCCACAAAACAAATATTCAAGTCTATAAATATGTTGGCCGCGATTATTCAGGGGGCCACAAAAGGCAAATAAATGTTTGAGTGGATTGCAGGAGGCCGAGGCATTGGAGTTTTGGAGAGGAATGCATTCATCATCATCTCCAGGGGTCAATAATAGAGTTGTGGGAACTCAAAGAACCAATAAGCAGGTCTTAGTTAGCCAGGCCACTGCTGCAATGGAGAGATGAGGATACCTGATAATGGAATAATGAGACATTTTATTGTCTATACTGTCCCTTCCACACACTTTTCTCCCAGTTTATTTACAAATAAGAAGGGGGAAGGACAGTAAATCTATTCTGGAAAAAAGTGAGTGGAGTGGTGGTATACAGAAGATTGCCCTATTTGGTAACAAGCCAAGTAGATATTATGGCAAGAACAGCGCAAATAAGCAAAGAGAAACAATAGTCCATTATTACTTTAGGACATGAAGGTCTGCCAATAAGGAACATTTCAAGAACTGCTCCCTCAAGAACTGCTCCCTCACAAATGTTGTATAAAATAAAGTAAAATGATGTGATTATTGTATTATTTGATTATGCTGACTGCTGCGCCACTCAGGAGGCCCCTTTAGATAATATTCTGGAATGCATATATTACTGAAATTAAACGGAAGAAAGTTTGGTTGCTTCCTCACAAATTTTGTATATCAAATAAAGTAAAATAAATTCAGTTTAAAATCTTGCACAAAATATACCCTTGCAATAAATTCATCTAAATTCATGGACTTAGAGGACATATCTGTGATAAAGAAGGCGAAACTACAATGCACATTTTTTACGAGTTATTTTTTTCAGCAAGAATGCCACCTGGTGATAGATTATGACAGTGATGTTGGTCTGGAGGAGTGCTGCGGTGTTGGGGTCAATTCCATTCAGAAAGTACATTTAAATTACAATACCATCACACCTCCTCCATGCTTCACGGTGAGAACCTCACATGCAGAGTTAATCCGTTCACCTACTCTGCGTCTCACAAAGACATGGCTGTTTGAACCAAAAATCGCAAATTTGAAATCATCAGACCAAAGGACAGATTTCCACCGATCGAATGTCCATTGCTTGTGTTTCTTGGCAAAAGCAAGTCTCTTCTTATTATTGGTGTCCTTTAGTAGTAGTTTCTTTGCAGCAAATTGACCATGAATTCATGCAGTCTCCTCTGAACAGTTGATGTTGAGATGTGTCTGTTACTTGAACTCTGCAAGGTACAATCTGAGGTGCAGTTAATTGCAGATTTCAGAGGCTGGTAACTCTAATGAACTTATCCTCTGCAGCAGAGGTAACTTTGGGTCTTTCTTTCCTGTGGCGGTCCTTATGAGAGCCACTTTCAAAGTTCTTGAAATGTTCCTGATTGGCTCTCATAAGGAAATGTTCCTGATCATGTCCTAAAGTAATGATGGACTATTGTTTCTCTTTGCTTATTTGCGCTGTTCTTGCCATAGTATGGACTTGACTTGTTACCAAAAAGGACAATCTTCTGTATACCACCCCTACCTTGTCACAACACAACTGATTGGCTACAACGCATTAAGAAGGAAAGAAATTCCACAAATAAACTTTTAACAAGGCACACCTGTTAATTGAAATGCATTCCAGGTGACTAACCCATGAAGCTGGTTGAGAGAATGCCAAGAGTGTGCAAGTCTGTCATCAAGGCAAAGGTTGGGTACTTTGAGAATATAAAATATAAAATATATTTAGATTTGTTTAACACTTTTTTTTTGGTTACTACAGTACATGATTCCATGTGTTATTTCATAGTTTTGATGACTTCACAATTATTCTACAATATGGAAAATAGTAAAAATTAAGAAAAACCCTTTAATGAGTAGGTGTGTCCAAACTTTTGACTGGTACTGTATGTAAAGTGGACTGCTGCCACTGCTACGTGGACACACAGTCCATACACGAGAAAGGAAAACTATCATTTATCTGCCTGTGCCATATTGTAGAGTACAGAACTCTCATCTCACTTTTGCAAGATCTCTTTTGAACACCACACTTTTATTAATTATTTGCCTCCTCAGTCACAATGGTGACTGTATGTAATGTATGTGATATCAACAGAAAGGTATCTTTTCTGGGTGATTTAAATATTGCCTGGCTTTCATCAGGCTCCCCACTTAAGAAAAAACTGTAACCAGTGCCTGCAACCTGGTTCAGGTTGTCAGTCAACCTACCAGGATAGTTATAAACTGTACAGGAATGACATTCATAACATGTATTGATCACATTTTTACTAATGCTGCAGAAATTAGCTTGAAAGCAGTATCCAAATTCTTTGGATGTATTGATCACAATATAGTAGCCATATCAAGGAAAACTAATGTTCCAATAGCTGGGCCTAATATAGTGTATAAGAGGTCATACAATACGTTTTGTAGTGATTCCTATGTTGTAGATGTAAAGAATATTTCTTGGTCCATGGTGTGTAATGAGGAACAAACAGATGCTGCACTTGAAATAGCTTATTCCAGTTACTAATAAGCATGCACCCATTAAGAAAATTACTGTAAAAACAGAATTGATAAATGGTATGTTTGAGAGGGATGAGGCAAAACGAAAGGCAAATAAGTCTGGCTGCACAACCGATTGGCAAAGTATTGCAAATTGAGAAAACATGTGACAAAGCTAAATAAAAAGAAGAAGAAACTACAATATGAAACAAAGATAAATGACATAGAGAATGATAGTAAAAAGCTTTGGAAAAAAGGCAAACTCAGCTCCATCATTCATTGAATCAAAACCAACTGATTTTTCTAACTACTTCAATTATTTTTTCATTGGCAAGATTAGCAAATTTAGGCATGACATGCCAGCAACAAATGCTGACACTACACATCCGAGTATATCTGAACAAATTATGAACAAATGTATTGTTGTCCATCAACAATGACAAGTCACCGGGGTCTGACAACTTGAATGGAAATTTGCTGAAGATAATAGCAGACGATATTGCCACTCCTATTTGCCATATTTTCAATTTAAGCCTACTAGAAAGTGTGTGCCCCCAGACTTGAAGCGAAGCGAAAATCATTCCACTACCTAAGAGTAGTAAAAACCCCTTTCTTAGCTCAAATAACTGACTAATCAGCCTGTTACCAACACTTGGAAAATACAGTATTTGACCAGATTCAATGCTATTTTACTGTAAACAAATTGACAACAAACTTTCAACATTCTTATAGGGAAGGACATTCACCAAGCACAGCACTTACATAAATGACTGATGATTGGCTGAGAGAAATTGATGATAAAAAGATTGAAAGGGGCTGCTTTGTTAGACTTCAGTGCGGCTTTTAACATTATCATAGTCTGCTGCTGGAAAAACTTGTGTGTTATGACTTTAGACCCCTGCTATATTGTGGATACATAGTTACCCGTCTAATAGAAAACAGAGGGTGTTCTTTAATGGAAGCCTCTCCAACATAATCCAGGTAGAATCAGGAATTCCCCAGGGCAGCTGTCTAGGCCCCTTATCTTTACCAATGACATGCCACTGGCTTTGAGTGAAGCCACAAACAGGGACTTAGGAAAATTGCAATTGGCTCAGAACAGGGCAGCACGGCTGGCCCTTGGATGTACACAGAGAGCTAATATTAATAATATACATGTCAATCTCTCCTGGCTCAAAGTGGAGGAGAGATTGACTTCATCACTACTTGTATTTATGAGAGTGGGTGCATTCATGTTGAATGCACCCAGTTGTCTGTTTGAACTACTGGCGCACAGCTTGGACACCCATGCATACCCCACAAGACATGCCACAAGAGGTCTCTTCACAGTCCAGAACAGTCCATGGAAGGTGCACAGTACTACATAGAGCCATGACTAAATGGAACTGTTCCACATCAAGTAACTGATGCAAGCAGTAAAATTAGATTTACAAACCAGATAGAAATACAACTTACAGAACAGCAGGGACTGTGAAGCAACACAAACATAGGCTTAGACACATGCATACACACACATGATAACATACACACTATACACACACGTACACATGGATATTCTACTGTAGATTTGTGGTAGTGGTGGAGTAGGGGCCTGAGGGCAAACCGTGTGTTGTGAAATCTGTGAATGTATTGTAATGCTTTTAAAATTCTATGAACTGCCTTAATATTGCTGGACCCTAGTGACTTTTGTCCTCTGTTTTGTTTTTCATTATCAATTTTAGATGACGCACCTTCCAGGGTTACAGTCTGTAGTAGTAGAGTTGAGATGAATAATAGAGCCTTGCTATTGGGTAAAAGTGCTGGGATATATAGGTACGCCCTATTATTCAACTCTACTACAGACCCTGTAATCATGATCTGAGTCACACTGTTTGTCTACACGCTGAGTCACACTGTCTGTCTATGCATAGTCATTTTACCCCTACCTACTGTACATGTACATATTACCTCAATTACCTCGACTAACCTGTACCCCTGCACATTGACTCGGTACCGGTACCCCCTGTATGTAGCCTCGTTATTGTTATTTTATTTTTTACTTTAGTTTATTAAGTAAATATTATCCTTAGCTCTTATTTTTCTTAAAACTGCATTGTTGGTTAAGGCTTCACTGTTGTATTCGGCACATGATTTGATGCACACTCGTATTCCGGAAGTTCATTTTTACTCAGGCTCCACTTTCTATACAGATTCTTCCTCTTTTCATGTCTGATCTTCTGTTGATGTCAAAGTTTTGAGCTAAATTGAGGATTTAGTACTTATATCATTGAGCAAGAGTTTAATCTCAAAACCCCCATGGATGTCTCAATCAGGCCTCATTAATACTCTGCGATGTAGCCTCTCTCCCTTTCCTACAGTTTCTCAAGCATGACGTAACACATTAAGAAACAGTAGCTTAATCTAAACCTACTGTGACATAACAAATCATTACTTCATATCCCACCAACGTGGAGGCGGGAGGTCAGGTGACATGACAGGTGTTTATCCTGTCAGCAATCAGTGTCACCTCTTCTCCTGTAATCCAACTCAATCGGAATGCACCCAGGAACACTCTCTTCCTGTTCCTCTGAAACACAATGAAACATTTGATCTCAATACAGTTTTCTGTTCCCAAAACTAGAATATTTTACAAACAGAGTAGGCAAAGTTTTGTAGACTTTACCCTTTGCCAAAGTTTCATAATATTGCATTATTGCACACGCACATTTCACAGCGTAGGTGTTCCCTAACGGAAATATGCAAATTCATGCTAGAACGCGCCAATAGGATCTTGCTAGCTCAAGTTTGGCTCTACCCACCTCCTTGCTTGTTCTGCCCACTATGACTCATTTGTTCCCATTGAAAATGACAGGCTATGGTCTTTCTTAGTTATACAAATATTTGACTAAGGTGAGGTTAATGACCCTCCTCTGTAGAATGTGCATTTTTGCAGCTGAGGTGGAATTAGTGAGGCATTACTCTGTCAGTACGCACATTGCCTACAATGTTGTAAACCTCTAGGAGGGGGTAATAAAACCCTACACTGCTGTAAAAACTACTCCCCCAGCACCTCATAAAACATGAGGGGGCTTAGGACCATGTGGGCAGTATTAGTACAGTACCCTCAGGTCTCTACACTGTTTATGTACCTTCATTCTCTAGCTGATTCTCTAACTACCTATATGCAGTCCTTAGGAAGAAGAAAAGTGCTGTAAGACAAGCTTGCTTTTCACTGGAGAGAGACATTTTGATCACAGATCATTGTACTGATTAAATCAGTGGGGACATGAGCTTACAGATCATGTGTTACTGTTGGTTTGATTTGTCTCTGGGCCCAGACCCCGATGAAGGAGTCTTGAAGGTTCCAACTTCCAGATGTGCCATCACACATGTTTGATCCACATATTGAAATAGTAATGTGATGTATCTCTATGGGTCTACTGGAGGCCATTAATTACAGAGCAGATGGTTGGAGTTACTTACTGTTATAGCACTATTATTATGGCTGTTCTGACACTTTTATGAATATATTTTTATTCTTTCCACAAAAAAGAAAACAGGTATGAAATATTGTGTTCATATAGCAAGGAGAGATATTATGATGTAATTAAAGACGTCTGCCTCCAACTCTCACTCCCAAACACTTAGATCCCCGGAAAGCAGCCCACTTTCCAGCTCACTCTCCAGATCCCAATCACCGGAATTCTAATCACCTGTTCACACACCTGCATGTCATTATGCCACACTATCTAGTTCAGTTCCTTGCACCCCATCTCTGAGAGATATTGTTAGTTTTGAGACACTTTTCGGAGCTCTGTTTTTTCCTGTCCTTCTCTCCTCCCCTGTATGATAGTTTTTGCCTGCCTCACTCACTACGCCTTTTGCCTATTCCCTGCCTGTACTGTTGCCCTTTAAGGACCTACCGTGTATGACCTTCTGCCTGCCCCTGGACCCATCTACCTGCCTCCTCCTATGGTCCCTTTCACTAAACACCTGCTGCACTCCGCGCTTGAAACCAGCTCACTGTCTCCCTCGTGTTCATTACAAAGACATATTCAAGAGGAAATAAATGCAATGACAAACAAATAAAACGACTGAACATAAGCAGTCTTTTTTGATCAGGTCTGTAGCCATTTACTTACGTATAAAATAAAATATCCTGACACAGCGTTGGACTGTTTGAATGAATTGGCAAACCTAGGTTACAATGATTACATTGATTAGTATACGGTGCCTTCGGAAAGTATTCAGACCCCTTGACTTTTTCCATATTTTGTTACGTTACAGCCTTAATCTAAAATGTATGAAAAAAAATCCTTGGCAATCTACAAACAATACCCCATAAGGACAAAGCGAAAACAGGTTTTTATAAATGTATAGAAATGTATTAAAAATAATAAATATGTTTTATTTATTTTGTATCTACGCCGCTACCTTTAATTTAAAGGTATCTGTGACCAACAGATACATATCTGTATTCCCAGTCATGTGAAATCCATAGACTTGGGCCTAATTCATTTATTTCAACGGACAGATTTCCTTATATAAACTGTAACTCAATAAAATCTTTTAAATGGTTGCATGTTGAATTTGTACTTTAGTTCAGTGTAGATAAACTATTTGTTCATTGGTTAGGTCTAGGTGCTAAGCCCTATTCGGACAGGACTGTTATTACCAGATATTTTGGTAATGTCATTAGAATCCCAGTTTGTGCATTAATCCAGATAACTTTTCACACAGGATTAGTTTTCCCAAAAAGCCCCCTAAAATTTTTATTTTTTCGTTCAATTGACTCTTATGATGAAAGCCTGGAGGTTTTCTGGGCGTAAAGATATTTTAACATAATGTCTAGAAATCAAAGAAAATGTTATTGGTCGCATACACATATTTAGCAGATGTAATTGCGGGTGTAGCAAAATGATTGTGTTCCTAGCATCAATAGTGCAGTAATATCTAACAATACACAATACACACAAATCTAAAAAAGTTAAAGAATGGAATTTAAGAAATATTAGGACGAGCAAAGTATTCAGATGCCTTGACTCTTTCCACATTTTGTTACGTTAGAGACTTATTCTAAAATGGATTTAAAAAAAATAATCTAATCAATCTACACACAATACCCCATAATGACAAAGCAAAAGCTGTTTTATTTTGATCCATTCTAGAATAAGGCTGTAACGTCTTCAGAAATGTTAGCATATTTATAAAAAATATATACAAAATAGCTTATATATGTAAGTATTCAGACCCTTTGCTATGAAACTTGAAATTGAGCTCAAGTGCATCCTGTTTCCATTGATGATCCTCGAGATGTTTCTAAAACTAGATTGGAGTCAACCTGTGGTAAATTCAATTGATTGAACATGATTTGGAAAGACACACACCTGTTTATATAAGGTCCCACAGTTGACAGTGCATTTCAGAGCAAAAAAAGACACAACGTCATAGGGATTGCCATAGATCTCAGAGACAGTATTGTGTCCAGGCACAGATCTGGGGAAGGGTCCCAAAAAATTCCTGCATCATTGAAGGTCCCCAAGAACACAGTGGCCTCTATCATTCTTAAATGGAAGAAGTTTGGAACCACCAAGACTCTTCCGGCCAAACTGAGCAATTGGGGGAGAAGGGCCTTGGTCAGGGAGGTGACCAAGAACCCGATGGTCACTCTTACAGAGTACCAGAGTTCTTCTGTGGAGATGGGAAAATCTTCAAGAAGGACAACCATCTTTGCAGCACTCCACCAATCAGGCCTTTATTGTAGAGTGGCAAGACAGAAGCCACTCCTCAGTAAAAGGCACTTGAAATTTAGCTTAGTGTTTGCCAAAAGGCACCTAAAGGACTCTCAGACCATGAGAAACAAGACTCTCTGGTTGGATGAAACCAAGATTATATTATTTCGGCTGAATGCCAAGTGTCACGTCTGGAGGAAACCTTGCACCATCCCTACAGTGAAGCATGGTGGTGGCAGCATCATGCTGTGGGGATGTCTTTCAGCGGCAGGGACTGCCTCTGATTGAGAACCATACCAGGCCAAACACAGAAATACAACATAGAAAAAAGAACATAGACTACCCACCCCAACTCACGCCCTGACCAAACTAACACAAAGACAAAATAAAGGAACTAAGGTCAGAACGTGACACTACCAAAGAAGACTCAAGGCTGTAATCGCTGCCAAAGGTGTTTCAACAAAGTACTGAGAGAAGGGTCTGAATGCTAATGTAAAGGTGATATTTCAGTTTTTATTTACGTATACATTAGCAAAAAAAATCTAAAAAACGTATTTCTTTGTCATTATTGGGTATTATGTGTAGATTTATGATGGTTAAAAAAGAATTCAATCCATTTTAGAATAAGGCTGTAACATAACAAAATGTGGAAAAGTCAAGAGGTCTAAGTACTTTCCGAATTAATATATATAAAGTTGAAGTTGGAAGTTTACATACACTTAGGTTGGAGTCATTAAAACTCATATTTCAACCACTCCACACATTTCTTGTTAACAAACTATATTTTTGGCAAGTCGTTTAGGACATCTATTTTGTGCATCACACCAGTCATTTTTCCAACAATTGTTTACCGACAGATTATTTCACTTATAATTTACTGTATCACAACAACAGTGGGTCAGAAGTTTACATACACTAAGTTGACTGTGCCTTTAAACAGCTTGAAAAATTCCTGAAAGTGATGTCATGGATTTAGAAGCTTCTTATAGGGTAATTGACATCACTTGAGTCAATTGGAGATGTATCTGTGGATGTATTTCAAGGCCTACCTTCCAACTCAGTGCCTCTTTGCTTGACATCATGGGAAAATCAAAAGAAATCAGCCAAGACCTCAGAAAAACAATTGTAGACCACCACAAGTCCGGCTCATCCTTGGGAGCAATTTCCAAATGCCTGAAGTTACCACATTCATCTGTACAAACAATAGTACTGTTGTGTCTTTGGCTATGCCAGATTAAGTGATATGACATGATATTCTATAGAAAAGAAAAGAAAAGGGGGTTGGGTTTGAGTGAAAGAGCGGGAAGACTGACGAACAAAGGGAGAAGCGATGTCTCTATCGTAAATACAGGATCTTGTGCATTCTAAATTACAGCCCATTTGGAAAAGGAAAATGCAATGAATATTTACTCTGAGCTGCGCTTCAATAGGTTGGTGGTAGATGGAAGGCCGAGTTGCCCAAGAGTTCTTCCATCCTTTGAAGAGCGTCTCTGGTGGTAAACTGTACCCGTTTTAGTAACGTCGTTGTGTGGTAGACGGTATACGTTGTCTGTCTTTTCCCAGTCCAAGCTTGGCGGCTGGAGTAAATCAGTGTTCAAAGTTCATACCCCGTTGTCATGCTTATATGCTCATGCTATATTCTGGATGGTGTTGTCGAAATTCATCATATTCAACGTGTCGATCGTCCTCTTCACGTGGGAATTCAATGCTAATTTCGTTAGGTAGCTGAGATTGGCTTTGCTCTGTAGGTGTCACCTGCCCTTCTAACGTCAAGGCCATCGCCTTAATGTCCCGGAACAGGAAGTTATATTGTCGTCAAGGTATTATATAGGAAGGGAGAGGAGGGCGTGTTTCATAGTTTATAACCAATGTCTCTTCACGTGGGCGGGCCACTGAGTCGGGCCAAATTCACTCATGAAAACCCAATTCTCACATTTTAGAACCTAAAATCACATTTCATCCCCTCACAAATAATTTCATATTCAAACATTTAAATGTGTAGACTTTCCACTGTACAGTTTATGTCATCCTATCATTGATGAGAATGTCTCAGATGACAACCAAACTGACATCATATTCATTATGAGTACCAACACATATGTTCAACTGGTTGGATTATCAAAATATGGTTAATTTCCCCCCACCTTCTGATGTTCCCAGAATCTCTATGTTAACCAAGTGATTTTCAATAGTCACATCAGTAGGGTAGAGAGAGGAGGAAAAAAGGGGGGCAAGGTATTTATGACTGTCATAAACCTACCCCCAGGCCAGCGTCATGGCAGTACGCAAGTATAAACACCGTGGGACCGGGCAGCCGTCATACCGCTCAGGAAGGAGACACGTTCTGTCTTCTAGAGATGAACATACTTTGGTGTGAAAAGCGCAAATCAATCCCAGAACAACAGCAAAGGACCTTGTGAAAATGCTGGAGGAAACAGTTAGATACGTATCTATATCCACAGTAAAACGAGTCCTAACCTGAAAGGCCGCTCGGCAAGGAAGAAGACACTTCTCCAAAACCAACATAAAAAAGCCAGACTACTGTTCACAACTACACATGGGGACAAATATTGTACATTTTGGAGAATTGTCCTCTGGTCTGATGATACAAAAATATAACTTTTTGGCCATAATGACCAAATGTTATGTTTGGAGGAAAAAGGGGGATGCTTGCAAGCTAAAGAACACCATCCCAACCGTGAAGCACAGGTGTGGCAGCATCATATTGTGGGGGTGTTTTGCTGCAGGAGAGACTGGTGCACTTCACAAAATAGATGGCATCATGAGGTAGGACAATTATGTGGATATACTGAAGCAACATCTCTTCCAAATGGACAATGACCCCAAGCATACTTCCAAAGTTGTGGCAAAATGGCTCAAAGACAGCAAAATCAAAGTATTGGAGTGGCCATCACAAAGCCCTTACCTCAATCCCATAGAAAATTTGTGGGCAGAACTGAAAAAGCATGTGCGAGCAAGAAGGCCTACAAACTTGACTCAGTTACACCAGCTCTGTCAGGAGGAATGGGACAAAATTCACCCAACTTATTGTGGGAAGCTTGTGGAAGGCTACCTGAAACATTTGACCCAAGTTAAACAATTTCAAGGCAATGCTACCAAATACTAATTGAGAGTATCTAAACTTTTGACCTACTGGGAATGTGATGAAAGAAATTAAAGCTGAAATAAATAATTATCTCTACTATTATCCTGACATTTCACATTCTTAAAATCAAGTGGTGATCCTCACTGACCTAAAACAGGGATATTTTACTAGGATTAAAGGTCAGGAATTGTGAAAAACTGAGTTTAAATGTATTTGGCGAAGGTGTATGTAAACTTCCGAATTCAACTGTGTATATATATATATATATATATATATATATATATATATATATGATGGACATTATTTTTTATTTATTTATTTATTTCACTTTTATTTAACGGTAGGCTAGTTGAGAACACGTTCTCATTTACAACTGTGACCTGGCCAAGATAAAGCAAAGCAGTGCGACAAAAACAACAACACAGAGTTACACATAAACAAACGTACAGTCAATAACAGAATAGATAAATCTGTGTACAATATGGCAATAAATTGGCCATAGAGGCGAAAAATTACAATTTAGCAGTAACACTGGAGTGATAGATGTGCAAGTAGAGATACTGGGGTGCAAAAGAGCAAGAGGATAAATAACAATATGGGGATGAGGTAGTTGGCTGTGCTATTTACAGATTGGCTGTGTACAGGTACAGTGATCGGTGAGCTGCTCTGACAGCTGATGCTTAAAGTTTGAAAGGGAGATACTGTAAGAGATTTTTGGAATTCGTTCCACTCATTGGCAGCAGAGAACTGGAAGGAAAGGCGGCCAAAGAAGGTGTTGGCTTTGGGGATAACCAGTGAAATATACAGTGCCTTGCGAAAGTATTCTGCCCCCTTGAACTTTGCAACCTTTTGCCACATCAAAAATAAACATATCCAGGTGTTAGAATGGCCAAGTCAAAGTCCAGACCTGAATCCAATCGAGAATCTGTGGAAAGAACTGAAAACTGCTGTTCACAAATGCTCTCCATCCAACCTCACTGAGCTCGAGCTGTTTTGCAAGGAGGAATGGGATAAAATTTCAGTCTCTCGAAGTGTAAAACTGATAGAGACATACCCCACCCGACTTACAGCTGTAATCGCAGCAAAAGGTGGCGCTACAAAGTATTAACTTAAGGGGGCTGAATAATTTTGCACACCCAATTTTTCAGTTTTTGATTTGTTAAAAAAGTTTGAAATATCCAATAAATGTCGTTCCACTTCATGATTGTGTCCCACTTGTTGTTGATTCTTCACAAAAAAAATACAGTTTTATATCTTTATGTTTGAAGCCTGAAATGTGGCATAAGGTCGCAAAGTTCAAGGGGGCCGAATACTTTCGCAAGGCACTGTACCTGCTGGATAGCGTGCTACTGGTGGGTGCTGCTATGGTGACCAGTGAGCTGGTGACCAGTGACCTAGCAAAGGCTTGATATCCCAGTTTAGGTCACCTAACAGTACGAACTCTGAAGATAGATGGGGGTCAATCAATTCACATATGGTATCGAGGGCACGGCTGGGGGCAGAGGGAGGTCTGTAGCAAGCGGCAACAGTAAGCAAGCAACAACTTGTTTCTGGAAAGGTGAATTTTTAGAAGTAGAAGCTCTAATTGTTTGGGTACAGACTTTGATAGTAATACAAAACTCTGCAGGCTATCTCTGCAGTAGATTGCATCTCCGCCCCCTTTGGAAGTTCTAACTTATCGGAAGATGTTATAGTTAGGAATGGAAATTTCAGGATTTTTGGTGGCCTTCCTAAGCAATGATTCAGACATGGCTAGGACATCAGGCTTGGCAGAGTGTGCTAAAGCAGTGAATAAAAAAAACGTAGGGAAGAGGCTTCTAATGTTAACATGCATGAAACCAAGGCTTTTACGGTTACAGAAGTAAAAAAAAACAACCTAGGGAATGAGAGTGGTGCTGGGGGTACAGGGCCTGGGTTAACCTCTACATCACCAGAGGAAAAGAGGAGGAGTAGGATACGGGTACGGCTAAAGGCTATAAGAACAGGTTGTCTAGTGTATTTCAGAACAGAGTGTAAAAGGTGCAGATTTCTGGGCGTGGAAGAATAGATTCAAGGCATAATGTACAGACAAGGGTATGGTAGGATGTGAGTACAGTGAAGGTAAACCTAGGCATTGAGTGATGATGAGAGAGGTTTTGTCTCTAGAGGCACCAGTTAAGCCAGGCGAGGTCACTGCATGTGTGGGGAGTGTAACAAAAGGGATATCTAAGGCATATTGGGCAGGGCTAGGGGCTCTACAGGGAAATAAGACAATAACCATTAACCAAAACAGCAATAGACATATTGACATTAGGGAGAGGCATGTGTAGCCGTGTGATCATAGGGTCCAATGAGTAGCACTAGATGAGTCAGGGAGCCAATTCCGTAGTCGCTGCTATGCCAGGCGAGCTGGACACATAGCGATTCAGACAGCTAACGGGCCGGGGCTAGCAGATGGGCATCCGGGGACGTTGCAACGGAAGAGCCCGTTGAGGCCACCTCGGACGGTTACGTCGGCAGACCAGTAGTGATGGATCGGCGGGGCTCCGTGTCGGCAGTAAAGGGTCCAGGCCAATTGGCAAAAGAGGTATTGTAGCCCAAAAATTGTGGACAGAATATGGATATAATATGTAGTATATCTGAAGAATACATTGGAAAGAATAGTACAGTATATATACAGCAATAGTTTAAGGATCTTCCCTTGTTTTCCAATTTTCGCCTAAAATGACATACCCAAATCTAACTGCCTGTAGCTCAAGCCCTGAAGCAAGGATATGCATATTCTTGGTACCATTTGAAAGGAAACACTTTGACGTTTGTGGAAATGTGACAGGAATGTAGGAGAATATAACATAATAGATCTGGTAAAAGATAATACAAAGAAAAAAACAACCGTTCTTTTGTATTTTTTTGTACCATCATTTTTTAAATGCAAGAGAAAGGCCATAATGTATTATTCCAGCCCAGGTGCAATTTAGATTTTGGCCACTAGATGGCAGCAATGTATGTGCAAAGTTTTAGACTGGTCCAATGAACCACTGTATTTCTGGACAAAATTGTGCACTCTCCTCAAACAATAGCATGGTATTATTTCACTGTAATAGCTACTGTAAATTGGACAATGCAGTTATATTAACAAGAATTTAAGCTTTCTGCCTATATCAGATATGTCTATGTCCTGGGAAATGTTATTGTTACTTACAACCTAATGCTAATCGCATTAGCCTATGTTAGCTCAATCGTCCTGTGGAAGGGACACTGATCCCGAAGAGCCTTGACTAGAATACAGTATATGCATCTGAAATGGGTAGAACAGTATGTAAACATTATTAAAGTGACCAGTGTTACATTATTTAAGTGATCAGTGTTCCATGTCTAACGGTTGGTAGCCGGCTAGTGACAGTGACTAAAGTTCAGGGCAGGGTACTGGGCGGAGGTCAGCTAGTGGTGACTTTTTAACAGTCTGATGGCCTTGAGATAGAAGCTGTTTTTCAGTCTCTCGGTCGGATGATGGTCGGATTTGCGTTTATCATCAAAGGAATGAGAGTTACACAGAGGCCTGTACTCTGGAGCGGGATCGATTTGGAGGTGGAGGTTCCGTCATGGTCTGGGGCGGTGTGTCACAGCATCACCGGACTGAGCTTGTTGTCATTGCAGGCAATATCAACACTGTGCGTTACAGGGAAGACATCCTGCTCCCTCATCCCTTCCTGCAGGCTCATCCTGACATGATTCTCCAGCATGACAACTGGTCGTTCTGTGCAAGACAGGAATATCAGTGTTCTGCCATGGCCAGCCAAGAGCCCGCATCTTAATCCCATTGAGCACATCTGGGACCTGTTGGATCGGAGGGTGAGTGCTAGGGCCATTCCCCCCAGAAATGTCAGGGAACTTGCATGAATACATCCTGGAGTCGAATGTTATCTTGTTTTGGTGTTACTGTTTAGCCACTTTATTCACATTATTCAAGGCAAAATATGTCAAATGCTTGTTGTTTTCACCAAACTTGCCTCCTTTGAGTCAATTCAACATGAATACATTCATGTCTGCATGAAATGTAATTTAATTGTTCGTAAAATTGTTTTTGCTAATGCTGTTTTTATCTTCCTATATATTACATTTGTCAACATTGTATGATGTTCTGTTATTTATTATTATTTATATTAGTACCAAATAAAATAAAAATACAATCAGCAAAATCTGTCAAATGTGTAAAGAAATGTACTGTATACAACAATGCAATTGATGAACTGATTGATTTTACTTCATTTTCAAGTAATAAAAAAAAAATATTCCACACATAACCACCTTGAGATTGCACTGATGTACTTGATGAGACTAAAGACTTTGTCAATGCAGAAATGGTTGTTTGGTCCAGTGAACATTTATGAGCATTATTGGTGTCGCCATGGTACGCTGATCCATGAGGGAACAGACAATCTTTAGTCATAATATTCACATGCTCAATGGACTTGGAGGGAGGCACTTTGACTAACGTCAGCAAATAAGCACAAAAAGACACTTTCAATCACGTGTTTCATACGTGGATGATGACCATGATGACCATGATGACCATGATGTGAAAGGCTTCATTAACACTACTACTTTCTGACACCTAATTGCGGGCAGTGGGTGAACACCAGACACCACCCAGTGATGGTAGAATTCACTCACCAGCTACACCTCACCCCCCACTGAGATACATGACTGGGGTTTAACCCTTATGAAGGGAAGTTGCATTAAACCCGTCAGATGGGAGGTTTTACCTGCCAGGACAGCACTCTACCGTGTCATGTAGTAATCTCCACTGTGTGAGGTCTGGGCTGGCCGCATGGCTGCTGTGATAAAGCGAATACATCTCTACAGGCAAACACGCACTTCATTCACAAGCTTATTAGATAAGTGCATCTGCGGTTTGAACAGATCTGGGCTTCATTCCATTTTTTCCGTTAATATACAGTTTCCTCAAAGAAAGATATATTTTTGTATTATTCTCGAAACATGTCACATGGATATTTGCATCCAAATCTACACTGTGTCCAAATGTAAGATGGATGTGTGCAGATTTTAATGGAACGAAATTTAAAGGCTTATGGCATTTCCCCATTTCTATGAAAAGTATTCCTCACTTAGTTTTGTGAGTGTCTGGGGAGAATCCAGGTCTTCAGAAGGGTTGTTACCAAGGGCTGTGTGTGTGTGTGTGTGTGTGTGTGTGTGTGTGTGTGTGTAGGCCTTATCCCGTCACACACACAGGGTTATACTTTTCTTCCATGGATCTTTCACTACAGAAAAATATTTCAGGATTGATATGGAAAAGTTAAACTCCTTCATGACATGTGCACAGCCTTAGTTTCTATTAGGTCCTTGGAATCCAGCATCCTTGGGACTGACTCTGACGTAATCCCATTGAAGTTGATATTTGAAAGGGTTATGGGAAGGGTTCTTTGCGAGGCATTAGAAAACCTCCCTGGTCTTTGTGGTTGAATCTGTGTTTGAAATTCCCTGCTCGACTCGAGGACCTTGCAGATAATTGTATGTGTGGGGTAGAGAGATTAGGTAGTCATTCAAAAATCATTTTAAACGCCATTATTGCACACAGAGTGAGTTCATGCAACTTATTATTTTACTTTAATTTTTGCTTCTGAATTTATGTAGACTGGCATAAAAAAGGGGTTGAATACTTATTGACTCAAGACATTTCAGCTTTTCCTTTGAATTAAATTGTAAAAATGTCTCAAAACAATATTCCACGTTGACATTATGGGGTACTGTGTGTGGGTCAGTGACAATTTAAAAAAATGTAATCCATTTGAAATTCAGGCTGCAACACAACAAAATATGGAAAAAGTTCATGGCTGTAACTATTTTCTGAAGGCACTGTTTTCAGTATGACAGACCTGTGATAAATCACGGTCTGAGCCCTACCAGAGTAGAGAGAGTGATTTAGACCGGGCTTCAATCTGATCCTGGGTTGATGACAATGTGGCTTTTAAAGGGATTTTAAAGAGATTGCATTCAAGGTAAACAGCTGCAGATGTCGGTTCAATAGGAAATTACCTTTAAATGTTGCATTGTAGACAGGCGAGGTCGGCATAACATTAAATCCCGGCATAAATGCCCCCGTTACCTAGGATACATGTATCTTTGTGTGAATAAATTTGCTGTGTGAGTTAAGTTTGTCACATATTTGATCCTAGCTTCCATGGCAGTGTGTCATTGTTCACCAGAACAATTGAGGCAGGTATCACACATAATTGCCCCCAGGGATGGTATCAAGAATACAGTACAATCCATTGTAACCAAATCTATGCAGTCCAGTAACTTCACACGGGGTGTTTAGAATATACACAGAGGTGCTCCGAGCCTAACCAACAAGCACATGTTCATTCTTTTTGTAATCTTCAAGTTTCATCTTACCTCTTTTTTAACCTCATTTGACCTTATTCATCTTCTTTTGATTATTTGAACAAGAAATGACAAACCATGCACTTATCTCTCTAAACCTGTCCTGAAGTGTTCACCATCTACCTCAGGTAAAAAGTCTGCAACTTCAAGCGAGGAAACACATCTCAATCTGGAATACTATAACTTTTATAGTTTTGTATCAAAACTGCATCAAAACAGCTCATAGCTGGAGGGAGGAGAGCCTGGGTATCAGAAGGAGGAGAGGACACACATTCCAGGTCACAGGTCAGCACTCAGCTCCTGGAGATGAGAGGATTTAGTTCTCCTGGTCACTTATCAGCACAACCACTCCTTGGTATTACAAGGGGAGAGGGTTGAATCATAAGCTTTACCCCAGTTTAAACACTCCTCACCATACAGATGTGAATCATAATTTGTCCAGTTTCTCACAGCAGGAAAATAATCCTGCAGCAACAGGAAATGTGAATTATTATGTGGATTATAATTAATGGACATTTTTGTAGAGGTTGATACATTTTTCGTTCAGATAAATCCAGTTTGACATTTCAAAGTGAAAATTAGATACTTGATAAGCCTTTTTAAATCTAGAATATACTACAATTTGCATTTCCTGATGTGCAGGAAAAGGATCTGCAACATCAGAGTGATCAAATTAAGACAGCACACCTGTACAGTATATACAGTACTGTACTGTACTTGTAATACATTGCTATTGTGACAATGATATGTAGACAGATATTCGTCCCTAGCTCTAACTTCACATCCCACCCCGGCTCAAAGCTAGCCCTAACACCAACTCTAGCTTCATGTCCACACCCCGGCTCAATGCTAATCCTAGCCATAATCCTAACCCTAACACCAACCCTAGCTTCCACACCCCTCAGAGTAATTACCCAGTTATAACAATACTGTAATGTAAAGTCTGATAAATTCCTCTGTATACCTTCAGCCCCAGTTACAGCACAGTTTATGCCACAGCATAATTACAGACCTCTTCTAGTGTGTCTGAGGCTGCTGGCAGGCAGTGGTGGAAAAAGTTCCCAATTGTCATACTTGATTAAAAGTATACATGCCTTAATAGAAAGTTACTCAAGTAAAAATGGAAGTCAGCCAGTAAAATACTATTTGAGTAAAAGTATAACAGTATTTGGTTTTAAATATAATTATGTATCAAAAGTAAATGTAATTGCTAAAATATATTTAAGTGTCAAAAGTATAAATAATTTAAAATTCCTCATATTAAGCAAAGCAGATGGCACCATTTTCTTTTTTTAAGATGTATGGATAGACAGGGGCACAGTTCAACACTAAATAAAGACATTATATACAATATATGTGTTTGTGTTTAGTGAGTCCACCAGGCCAGAGGCAGTAGGGATGACCACATGTTCTCTTGATAAGTTTGTGAATTTGACCATTTTCCTGTCCTGTTAAGCATTCAAAATGTAATGAGTACTTTTGGTTGTCAGGGAAAATGTATGGAGTAAAAAGTATAATATTTTCTTTAGGAATGTAATAAAGTAAAAGTAGTCAGAAATATAATAGTAAAGTACAGATACCAATAAAAACAACTTAAGTGGTACTTTAAAGTATTTTTACTTAAGTACTTTACACCACTGCTGGCAGGTCACTGTGGCACACAGCAGCTGCAGACTGCAGTAACCTCAGACTGCAGTAAGACATGGATCATTGTCCATTGATGTGTTTTGGCTCTGGCCACCTATTTTGTCTCCCCCCTCCTATTGCACAGTAAATAGAGATTTCAGCTAAGTTTGTACTGTATGTCTCAGGATTGAATAGAAGTTATCGTAAATCTCCTGTTTAGTGTATGCAGGTGAGCAACATATCATGCTGTCCAGGAATTATATTTGTTATCTGTCATTAGCAATAAAATGTTCTCCATATTATAGATCTGTTTGTTTCCCTCTGCACAGTATGGTCAATCAGTTCATACACTGATTGACCATACACACAAAGACACAAAGACACAAAGACACGTAGACACGTAGACACGTAGACACGTAGACACGTAGACACAAAGACACGTAGACACGTAGACACAAAGACACAAAGACACGTAGACACATAGACACGTAGACACAAAGCCACGTAGACACGTAGACACGTAGACAATTAGACACGTAGACACGTAGACACGTAGACACGTAGACACAAAGACACGTAGACACAAAGACACGTAGACACAAAGACACGTAGACACAAAGACACAAAGACACGTAGACACGTAGACACGTAGACACGTAGACACGTAGACACAAAGACACGTAGACACGTAGACACAAAGACACAAAGACACGTAGACACGTAGACACGTAGACACAAAGACACAAAGACACGTAGACACGTAGACACGTAGACAATTAGACACGTAGACACAAAGACACAAAGACACGTAGACACAAAGACACAAAGACACGTAGACACAAAGACACGTAGACACAAAGACACGTAGACACAAAGACACGTAGACACAAAGACACGTAGACACGTAGACACAAAGACACGTAGACACAAAGACACGTAGACACAAAGACACGTAGACACGTAGACACAAAGACACGTAGACACAAAGACACGTAGACACGTAGACACGTAGACACGTAGACACGTAGACACAAAGACACGTAGACACAAAGACACGTAGACACGTAGACACAAAGACACGTAGACACAAAGACACGTAGACACAAAGACACGTAGACACAAAGACACATAGACACAAAGACACGTAGACACGTAGACACAAAGACACGTAGACACGTAGACACGTAGACACGTAGACACAAAGACACAAAGACACATAGACACAAAGACACGTAAACACAAAGACACGTAGACACGTAGACACGTAGACACAAAGACACGTAGACACAAAGACACGTAGACACAAAGACACGTAGACACGTAGACACGTAGACACAAAGACACAAAGACACGTAGACACGTAGACACGTAGACACAAAGACACAAAGACACGTAGACACGTAGACACGTAGACAATTAGACACGTAGACACAAAGACACAAAGACACGTAGACACGTAGACACGTAGACACGTAGACACGTAGACACAAAGACACGTAGACACGTAGACACAAAGACACAAAGACACGTAGACACGTAGACACGTAGACACAAAGACACAAAGACACGTAGACACGTAGACACGTAGACAATTAGACACGTAGACACAAAGACACAAAGACACGTAGACACAAAGACACAAAGACACGTAGACACAAAGACACGTAGACACAAAGACACGTAGACACAAAGACACGTAGACACAAAGACACGTAGACACGTAGACACAAAGACACGTAGACACAAAGACACGTAGACACACAGACACGTAGACACGTAGACACAAAGACACGTAGACACAAAGACACGTAGACACGTAGACACGTAGACACGTAGACACAAAGACACGTAGACACAAAGACACGTAGACACGTAGACACAAAGACACGTAGACACAAAGACACGTAGACACAAAGACACGTAGACACAAAGACACATAGACACAAAGACACGTAGACACGTAGACACAAAGACACGTAGACACAAAGACACGTAGACACGTAGACACAAAGACACAAAGACACATAGACACAAAGACACGTAAACACAAAGACACGTAGACACGTAGACACGTAGACACAAAGACACGTAGACACAAAGACACGTAGACACAAAGACACGTAGACACGTAGACACAAAGACACAAAGACACAAAGACACGTAGACACGTAGACACGTAGACACAAAGACACGTAGACACGTAGACACAAAGACACGTAGACACAAAGACACGTAGATACGTAGACACGTAGACACGTAGACACAAAGACACGTAGACACGTAGACACAAAGACACGTAGACACGTAGACACAAAGACACGTAGACACAAAGACACGTAGACACAAAGACACATAGACTCATAGACACGTAGACACGTAGACACAAAGACACGTAGACACGTAGACACGTAGACACAAAGACACGTAGACACAAAGACACGTAGACACGTAGACACAAAGACACAAAGACACGTAGACACAAATACACTTAGACACAAAGACACGTAGACACAAAGACACAAAGACACGTAGACACAAAGACACAAAGCCACAAAGACACAAAGACACAAAGACACGTAGACACAAAGACACGTAGACACGTAGACACAAAGACACGTAGACACGTAGACACAAAGACACGTAGACACGTAGACACGTAGACACGTAGACACAAAGACACATAGACACGTAGACACGTAGACACGTAGACACAAAGACACGTAGACACGTAGACACGTAGACACAAAGACACGTAGACACAAAGACACGTAGACACAAAGACACGTAGACACAAAGACACGTAGACACAAAGACACAAAGACACGTAAACACGTAGACATGCAGACACAGACACACAGGCACAAAGCAGTGTCTGATGATGATCCACCTCCTCCTTCGTGTCTTCGTAATGGCCTCAGATGGGATGGCTGCCATGGCCTGGATTAAATGTCAGGGGAGGAATGCACAATGACAGGGTTCTGTTCTGTGTGTGGATCAGATCCTGCGTGTGTGTGTGTGTGTGTGTATGTGTGTGTGTGTGTGTGTGTGTGTGTGTGTGTGTGTCAATCCCTGGCCCTGCAGCTGTAGATCAACCACATCGGTGGTATCATACTGTGGAGTTGGCTGGCATTTGGCCTTCTCTCTGATAAGTGATCCACTGTACGGTGGGTCAAATACGGTACACAACTTGCTGAGACTTGAGAATGTGTTAAATATAACCTTTTGAAAAGAACAATGGATAATATTATTCCATTATAAAGGAACACTACAGTAGAATGTAATGTCATCTTTTCTCAGTCATTACTCACTTCGGACGCCAGTACTTGACCGTGCAGAAAGTTAACAGTAGAGACGGAGTAGTGACTTAGTTACACTACTGTATAATTATTAATCAATTATGGTGTTGTAACGGAAACTAATAACACAAAAGCCTTTTTAAAAATGAGGGGGGAAAGCTGGTCAGACTAGCAGATCTAGATTTCCCAGTGTCATGGCCAGGTAGTGTCTTACACTTATGGGACTGTTTATTCTGTGTGTCTGGGATATGACCAGCGGGATACGACCAGTGGGATACGACCAGTGGGATACGACCAGTGGGATAAGACCAGTGGGATAAGACCAGCGGGATACGACCAGTGAGATACGACCAGTGGGATACGACCAGTGGGATAAGACCAGTGGGATAAGACCAGTGGGATACGACCAGTTGGATAAGACCAGTGGGATACGACCAGCGGAATGCGACCAGCGGGATACGACCAGCGGGATACGACCAGCGGGATATGACCAGCGGGATATGACCAGCGGGATACGACCAGCGGGATACGACCAGCGGGATACGACCAGCGGAATGCGACCAGCGGGATACGACCAGCGGGATACGACCAGTGGGATACGACCAGTGGGATACGACCAGTGGGATAAGACCAGTGGGATAAGACCAGTGGGATACGACCAGTTGGATAAGACCAGTGGGATACGACCAGCAGAATGCGACCAGCGGGATACGACCAGCGGGATACGACCAGCGGGATATGACCAGCGGGATACGACCAGCGGGATACGACCAGCGGAATGCGACCAGCGGGATACGACCAGCAGGATACGACCAGTGGGATACGACCAGTGGGATACGACCAGTGGGATAAGACCAGTGGGATAAGACCAGTGGGATACGACCAGTTGGATAAGACCAGTGGGATACGACCAGCGGAATGCGACCAGTGGGATGCGACCAGCGGGATAAGACCAGTGGGATACGACCAGCGGAATGCGACCAGCGGGATACGACCAGCGGGATACGACCAGCGGGATACGACCAGTGGGATACGACCAGCGGGATACGACCAGCAGAATGCGACCAGCGGGATACAACCAGCGGAATGCGACCAGCGGGATACGACCAGCGGGATACGACCAGCGGGATACGACCAGCGGGATACGACCAGCGGAATGCGACCAGCGGGATACGACCAGCGGGATACGACCAGCGGGATACGACCAGCGGGATACGACCAGCGGAATGCGACCAGCGGGATACGACCAGCGGGATACGACCAGCGGGATAAGACCAGTGGGATACGCCCAGAGCTGTGTTCAAACATTATCAGAAATCTTTCAAATACTTTGAACATTTGCTATAGCGTGCCCACAATGCCAGATGGGCTGTGTTTCACATTTTGGGACTATTTTATTGGTTGATTAAGCCAGGGAAACTTAATCAAGCAGAGATAAAGTACTTACAATTATTATTATTTCAAATAGTATTTAAAGGTTTAGATACAACCAGTGTTCAGGTCAGTGAGGGTGCCATAAAGTATTTTATTTGGTTTGGGTTGTTCTACATCTCCACCGCTGTTCCCCTGCTGCTGTGAGCAGCTTCTCCTGATGAGGGGGGTGGGACGGTGGGAGGGCCAATCTACGTCGGGCTCTGACAGGCTGAGTACTCCCTTTGTCGGACGTGTCACAGAGAGAGTCTCAGCAGCACAGGAGGCGTGAGTGGTGGGCAGCTTCGCCATGGTAACGGCAGTGACTATGCCGTCGCCCTGGTGACAGTGTACTTTGGCGGGGGGGGGGGGGGGGGGATACATGAGAGGCTGAACAGAAAAGGAAAGTGTGTTTGTCTGTGTGTGTTGAGTGGGTTGTGATTGTTCTTCCGCTGGGGCCTGAAAAAAGTGCACGTTCTCATAAAACGGAAAGTCCATATAGGAACTATAAATCATGTTATAAAGTTTGAATAGTGTAAGACTGACGCTATGCTACCACTTGTCTGCTGACGCTATGCTACCACTTGTCTGCTGACGCTATGCTTGTCATTTGTCACGCACACTGAATACACAGGAGACTCCCCAATGACCTGTTGTTGCATGTTCAGAATATTCCCTGATAGTTTTCCAAGAAAACTGAACTTTGTCATGTATCTTCTACCTGGCCTTACTGACACCAAGTCCCACTGAGAGTGTCAGTTTCCAGACAGGCTGGAAAGGAACATAAACAGTAGGACCACCAAAGTGACACACAGCACTTCTCCAAATGCCACATGCCTCTAAATAAATCATATTTGATAAACGAAATGTGTTCATTCAAAAGGTTTTTACTACTTTATGATTGGTTAATAAAACTGAACCTACTCAATATTTTTTTTTACTGATTATTAGTAATTTGAGGTAGTGTGAACAGGACAAGCATTCAATATATGTGTAGGACCATTAAGTGTTTGTTCCCAAACACAAATATCTCAATTGTTTTCTTCATCTTTTCCAATCTGAGTGAAGATTGAGATGTAGGGAGTGGATGGGCCCGGGGGACAGACAGAGGGACAGGGGGGTATTAGGGGTCTGGATTGGAGGACGTTGGGTGGGGGTATCATCTTACATCTCCCCCAGGGAAAGCCACATGACCCTACAGAACGGGTAAGGGAGGAAAAAAGATATTGGGCTACGGTCTCAGCACTCAATAAGAACCACATGTAGCAGAGAGGAAGAGGAGGAGGAGAGAGGGAGAGAGGAGGAGGGTGAAGGGGGCAGTAACTAAAGTCTGTCTCTGTGAGAGGAAAGAGAGTGCTGCTCTGAGCTTTCCTCACATTTTCAACAGGCTACGTGGGGGCCAGCATCTAAGAGACGAGGGAGCCCTGGGGGTGTGTGTCTGTGTGGCTAGGTCAGAAAGTGTATGTGCCTTCTCGTCTGAGGGACAAAAGAGGAGTACAGAGATCTGTCCTATAGAAACCTCATCACTGGCCGTTGGGCTCAGGACTGGAAAAGACAGAGAGGTTCTGTCATTCTGTCGGAGGAAGAGGAGCTACACTTGTGATATTTTGATTCCGATAAAGAGGGTCAGAAGAGGAGAAAGGAGACATGTCACATGCTATCCTGAGAAGAAACTCCAGCAAGCAAGGTTTGCAGAACCTCTTGAAGTGAGTAAAAACATGAAACCCGTTTTTGGAGTAGAGATAGTTTGAATAGAGAAAGATAGTTAAGTATGCTGTTTTTCAGGTATGCTCGAGAAAAAAGGTGCTCAACTCTAGTAAATTGAGTCACAGCACTATGTTTGTAGCCTGCTAGAGTCCATTGCGTACCATAGCACGGCATATCGTACACTATACCGTGGTATGACGCAACTTTTAATTGAGGAACCACTGTATGTTAAACCATGCTAAACCATGTAGCCATATATCCCCAGTTCTGGCTAGCCAGCCTCATTTTAGTGAACATGTTTGTCAGATCGAGCACCAGAGAGATGGATCAGTGTACTGTAGATGTTAGTCAGAGGTAGATCCCACAGCAGCTTCCACAAATGTTCTCGGAGTAGGAGTGCTGATCTAGGATCAGCACACTTTTGCCTTCTATATCATAATGACTAAGAGGGGGGACCTGATCCTAAATCTGCACTCCTACTCTGAGTCGCTTCATGTATACAGACCCTGGGCTTTCTCCTGTTGCTATGATTACAGGAGGGGTAATTCAATGTCCACTGCCCTGGGTCTTATCACTGTTGACAACACAACCTGGACAGGGACTGAAGTTAATCAAATACCACTACTGACTGTTTCCTTGTTGAGATTCAATGGCCACATGGGCAGTCTGTGGTTGTATTTGATTAACGTTTATAGAAAAAATATGGATTTCAGCAAACAAAGAAAGGCAAGCAACTTCAGAGGACAAACATAGGTACAAGGTGGGCTTTTCCTAATAAAAACATTTGTGAAGTATTGACCTTGGGCGAATCGATGTAGTCAGAGCTAGATTTCACAAAAACTAGTCTCGTCTCCAGTGAAGTTGGTGAAGTTCATCAGAAACTTCCTTCACCACGGAGTGGAGTTTTGTCTGCTAGGACTGAAGCAGTGCCTCTGACACCACAAACAGACCTTTACATCAGATCTCCTTGGTTGTTTGTTTTTCCTCTCGAAGACTCTGGGGGACAGGGAGGGAGAAAGCAAGAGAGAGAGGGACAGAGATAGGGAATAAGAAAGAGAGAGAGAGAGAGAGAGAGAGAGAGAGGGACAGAGATAGGGAATAAGATAGAGAGAGAGAGAGAGGGACAGAGATAGGGAATAAGAGAGAGAGAGAAAGAGAGAAAGGAAGAAAGAAAGAAAGAGAGATTATGAGATTGGTGCCCCAGGCTTTCGCTTCTGACTGAAACTGAGGCAAATTGGGGCTGTGAACTGTGTCAAAGGTGACAGGGGTGACATGGACCACTCCCTTGTGAAAAGGGGCCGCTTACGGGTGGCGGCATGTTAGGTATTTCTCTTTATTTGACATTTCCTTTCCCCCAGTGTTACTCTGAGGGAGAGAGCCAGTAGTGAAAGTAAAGTGTAGGTGGTCTGTAAACCGATAGCCTCCATTTAGTGCAGGTCCAGAAATCACTCAACATTCAGATTCAGAGTGTTTAATAGACTCATGGTCAGGGTTGCATGTGTGATTGCAAGGCACAGTGAAAATCTTATGCTTCCAGCTTCAACTCGCAGGACTAGTGAAATAAAATAATGAAAACGGTAATAAACAATAGAAATAGAAATATCACTATAACATGTAGGGGGGGGGGGGGGCAATTACACAATTAAAATACGAGAGACATGAAATAACATAGATTCCATCTATTGAGACCCATTTCAGTCTCATTTCCAAACAGCGGATCAGTCGATCCAGAGCCTTCCCTGATAATAAGTGAAAGAGAGTAAATGAATGCAGCATTCAGTCTTCACTGAGAATTCAAACTTTTGTTTTGATTGTCTATTCAGAGTGTTCCAGTTTTGTCAATGGGAGAAGAAAGACAGGCTTGAGGATTTCCGGTGGAGCATAGCAGGTGTGGTTTATGAAACAGCTGAGAGTTGAGGCTTAGGCACTTAGGCTGCTCAGAGGGTGTGGAAAGTTAGGAGGTGGGTAGAAGGCACTTTATCCAATGTCTTTAGGGAACATAAATACTATACAGCCAGGCCTGGGGGGGTGCATCAACACTGTGTTCCCACGAGACACTTGGGCTAATCCTCAGTGCAGATGTTCCCACTGGGAAAGTGGAGAGAGATGGATGACATCAGCCTCAGACAGACACTTCTCCATCCCAACCTTAGTGTCAGATAATGCCAAACCTCTCACACGCTTGTCTACATGTTCTGTTGCCCAAGATTTTTTTATCAAGTGAGTCCCATCCCATCATTAGAAAGTATATGACAATGCCAAACCCTTGGAAGTGTTTATTATTTGTTTACTGAAACAAAAATATGGTTTACAGTTTGTTCATGATCCTTCATCCTCTTGATTAAATGTTATGTTGCCTCAGATTTACTATTAAGTGAGTCAGAAATACTGATGTTAGAAGCCAAACAGACTCAAATTTTAGTCTTATTGTTGGTGAAAAGCACCCTTACACTAAGCAGTGAAACTGTCCCAAAGAGGAGGTATTCACAGTAAAACCACATTAAAACCTCCAAGAGCGCTGTGTCGATACCAATAAAAGCAAACAGAACACAAATGGAAACAATCTCAGAAAAAGCAGTGGCCTCTAAACACATTTTATCTGATGTTGTGCCATTCATCAGAATGGGTCAAGGAAAGAATGTGAGGTGGATCTGTTTTGAATGAAGTCAGAGAGAGACATACATAGAGACAGAGAGAGACAGAGAGAAACATGGAGAGAGAAAGATAGTGAGAGAAAGAGAGGGTGAGAGAGTGAGAGCGAGAAAGAGAGAGAGAAAGAGAGAGAGAAAGAGACAGAGCTTTTCTCTTTTCCGTCTTCCTCATCTCTGATCCTCCATCACTCAGAGGTTTGTGATGAGATCATTCACAAGGCATCCAGGGAAGCGTCAAGCAGAGCAAGCCTGTCTGTTTTGTGCACCCTTCTGCTAGCCTGCATTAATGCACACACACTCATACTACAGACCCACCCCACCTTGGCCTGTTCACCCCTATGCTAGCCTGCGTCTATATGTAGACTATGTGTAAATGTATATTTTGTCTATTGCAGGCAGCACCATTTCGCAAAGATAAATTCTGGGTATATTAAAATGTCCTTGACGAATAAAGGCAATTCTGATTCTGATCAATACAGGCACATTAATACTACAGATCCACCCACCTCAGCCTGTGACCTCGGTGGACTAGGTGTTCTCTGTTTTACGATAGGGGGGAGAGATAAGAGACAGAGGAATGTGGTGGGCTTTGCCAGTTGAGTGAAAAGGCAATGAACTCTGACTATGTCCCAAATGGCACCCTGTTCCCTATATAGTAAACTATGTTTGATCAAGGTTCTCCGTTGCCCTTGCCCTGGTGTGCCTTACCAAAGGTTGTCGGGTTTTGGAGGGCAACAGGGGAAAGCAAACACCCAGGTGTTTCCCTCTCCAGAGATCACTCTCTTTAGAGCAGGAAGGGAAAGAGGTGATAGACAGACTGGCTTTCTGACGGTTATCTCTCCTGCCTTGGTCAGTTAAGATCCTATAGGATAAGATAGACTCAATGGTGGATGGATTTTATCTCTATCGGTCTCACCATGGACTTAAAACCATCAAATCCCACACAGTGAGATAAGATGAAGTGCAAATGTATTCACCAGACCTGCTCATTGAACAGCTGTATCAGGGTATTCCATGCAGTTGAGACCAACGCATTAAGACGCTTTATGTTGGTGTTTTGCTTTATTTTGTCAGTTACCTGTGTGTAATGAGCTTTGACTAAAGCCCGTAGGTAAACAAACCAAAAGGACCCTGGTGTTCCCAGACTGTAGTAAATGAGCTGTGCTCCATTTGGTTTCTGCACGGGGGACCAGTTGAGAGCCATAACATGGCGATTAGTGATTACTGTCTACTCTACTGGCTTACAGGGGGAGCCCAGGCAGGCCTGGGTCCATGGCAGCCAGAGGAGGCTAGTGGGATGAGCTATAGGAGGACAGGCTCATTGTAATGGCTGGAATGGAATAAATGGAACAGTCAAACTTGGTTTCCCTGTTTTATGTGTTTGATACCGTTCCATTTATTCAATTCCAGCCAATACAATGAGCCCATCCTCATATATCTCCTCTCACCAGCCTCCTCTGATGGCAATGCAGTCAGATTGCCTGGCAGTCACCTCCATGGTCATAGTTCATCCTCCCCAGGTGGCCGTGTGTAAACGTCTGCCATAAACATGTTGCATTTCACTGAAAATGACCAGCCATTTTGGAATGACTGGAAAGTGTCATGATGATGTGGCATTCGTAGTAGACTTTCATTCGTTTGAGTAGAGACACATAAGGCTACAGCTGACTTGGTTTTAATCTGTAGTTCAAGTTAGGTCATGGCAGTGTGAATTGGCAAAAGCTCCTCTCAGTTAGTGACTTGTTCACCCGATTCTTGGAAAAGTAATCTCCTCAGTATCGTCAACAACATAGTATTGTGTCTGGCTGATGTAATGGCGTCCACATAGCAACTGTTCTAACTTGTTTCATGACAACCATGACATCATCCTGGACATTTTTCACAGCACCCTCTCTTCAGTGTCTGTCTGTTTGGCTTTTAATAGAGGAAGGAAACCATGTTATTATATAATCGTTCAGTGAGTAGCGAAGAGCTAAACAAGTGTTCTGAACCTTTTTAACTTTAGGATAATAATGACTGTGGTTTCCTGTGAAATACTTACTTTCTTAACTAATGCATCTCTAGTCAAGTATTAGTCTAGTATCAAGTATTACGTACAACGGTCAAGCAAAGGGTGTGTGTGTGTGTGTGTGTGTGTGTGTGTGTGTGTGTGTGTGTGTGTGTATGTGTACATGTAAATGCTACACAACAGAAGGAATATATGGCTCGGTCATAATTTTGGCTCAAATTTTCACAGTGTGGCAGGTAACCCGGTGTGTCACAGTGAGATGTTAGGGGTCACCTCTCTTCCTGTACTCCATTGATCTTTGTGATCTCCGGGTGGCCAGTCAATCATCTTTAACAGCCAGGTGTCAAACCTAACAAGGGAGTCAGAGATGGGGAATGAACTACCAGAGGGGTTCACATTTTGTTCCATAATCATTCCAACCCTCAGTGCATTTGATATTGCTGGGGTAGATCATGTCATTAACTTCCAGAGCAAAATTCACTCAGGCTGCCTGCAACCCGCACTTTGCTAACCAAATACAGTACATTATCATGAAACATGGTTATTGCTTGTGATCCCCTGACTGCTGTTTAGACCGTCAAACTTCTCCCAATATCTGAACCTCCAGTCTGAAACCCAGGAGTGGCCTTTTTCTGTTAAGTTTGTTGGTGGCCTATGCTCTAGGAGGAATAAAATCCCTCAGTAAGTAAGACTTGGTATGGTCCCTCAGATCCTCAAGAAGTTCTACAGCTGCACCATAGAGAGCATCTTGACTGGCTGCATCACCGCCTGGTATGGCAACTGCACCGCCCTTGACTACAGAGGGTGGTGGGGATGGCCCAGTACAGAGCCTTCAGAAAGTATTCACACCCTTTGACTTTGTCCACATTTTGTTGTGTTACAGCCTGAATTTCAAATGGATTCAATTGAGACTTTGTGTCACTGGCCTACACACAATACCTCCGTAATGTCAAAGTGGAATTATGTTTTTAGAAATATTTACAAATGAATTAAAAATGAAAGCTGAAATGTCTTGAGTCAATAAGTATACAACCCTTTTGTAATGGCAAGCCTAAATAAATGAATACAATTATCTGTAAGGTCACTCAGTCGAGCAGTGCATTTCAAACTCAGATTCAATCACAAAGACCAGGGAGGTTTTCCAATGCTTCGCAAAGAAGGGCACCTATTGGAAGATGGGTAAAAAAAAAAAAAAAAAAAAAGATATTGAATATCCCTTTGAGCATGGCAAAGTTATTAATTACACTTTGCACGGTGTATCAATACACCAAGTCACTACAAAGATACAGGCGCCCTTCCTAACTCAGTTGTCCAGAGAGGAAGGTACTCAGGGATTTCATCATGGGGACTTTAAAACAGTTGCAGAGTTTAATGGCTGTGATAGGAGAAAACTGAGGATGGATCAACAATATTGTAGTTACTCCACAATACTAACCTAATTGAAAAGAAGGAAGCTTGTACGTGATATATATTCCAAAACTGTAAAGCCCTAAAGTAAACCTGAAAAAAATGTGGCAAAGAAATTAACTTTATGTCCTGATACAAAGCATTGTTTGTGGCAAATCCAAAACAACACACAACTGAGTACCCCTCTTCATATTTTCAAACATGGGGGTGGCTGCATCATGCTATGGTTATGCTTGTCATAAGTTTATTTGGGCGGATAAAATAAAGCACAGGTAAAATCCTAGAGGAAAACCTGGTTCAGTCTGCTTTCCACCAGACACCGGGAGACAAATGAATCTTTCAGCAGGACAACAACCTAAAACACAAGGCCAAATATACACTGGAGTGGAGTTGCTTACCAAGATGACATTGAATGTTCCTGGCTGACCTAGTTACAGTTTTGACTTAAATCAGCTTGAAAATATATGGCAAGACTTGAAAATGGCTGTCTAGCAATGATCAACAACCAATTTGACAGAGCTTGAAGAATTTTTGCAAATAGTGTACAATTCAGGCGTGCAAAGCTCTCAGAAACTTTCCCAGAAAAACTCACAGCAAGTAATCACTGCCAAATGTGACTGTAATCTATTGCTTACTTATCTAATGAATATATATGAATGTATATTTTCCATGGGGGGGGGGGGGGGGGGGGGTATGAATACTTCTTGAAGGCACTGTACATATCTACCTCAAATACCTCGCACCCCTGAACATTGATATGGTATTGGTACTCCTTGTATATAGCTTCATTCTTGTGTGGTATATTTCCTCATGTGTTTTTCACTTTCTTATTTAACTCTGCATTGTTGGGAAAGAGCTTGTAAGTAAGCATTTCACTGTATTCGGTGCATATGACAAATAAAATGTGATTTGATAAGTAAATAAGTATTTCAGAAAGGTGAAGCATCTGGCAGTTCCCACTCCAAGAACTCTGCTAATCACACTCCCCTGTGACACACAACACCGACCCATCTGGTCTGGAGAGGCAGTTGTCTGTTTGTTTTCAGTTTTGTGTGGAGACAACAGTGGCATGCTCAGGCTTGCTCTAGTGTGAATTTACAAAGGGGAAAAACAGCCCCAAATAAATCCACTTAACAGTCTAACTGTCGGGATCTGTCTCTTTGGCCCTGCGGCTTTTGAACATTATTTAGAGGAAGTCGAGATTAGATGTCGTTACAATTGTCAGGAAAGGCAACATAAGCCCCAATGTAAACCAGATTCTTTGGCGTGTCTTTCCTCACTGCTATTCCCCCCCACCTCCCACGGTTGCAGATCCAGAAGACAAACGGGGTGAGAAAATGGGTCTCTTAGATTAGGTTTAAACAAGAACAGATTTAGACAGTGAGTGAAAGAGGATGACAAAGAAAGAAAGGCCATCGATCCAGTCACCAACAGATTAATGACATCATCATCTGAGTCAGACGTTTGACTGGTGCCAAGAATGAGATAATCCCATAATGCAAATGAAAGGAAAAAGAATGATAGGGTAAGAAGTTAAGTCCGACTGCCACATCCTCTAATACCATACCAAATGGGATGGTGTGCCTGCGTTCTTGTCTCCACAATGGTTGTGTTGTGTCAACATTTTTGAGGAGACAAAGTCAAAAATTATCCTTTGTGTCTCAATCGACATATCAAATGAGTTATACATCAGTTTTTCAACCCGTCCGTGAAGTCGCCTTTGTGAAACCATGACAATACTTCCTGGTTCATCCATCACTCAGTGGTGTTGGGCACTTGGTTATCAGCTCATTTTCCCCTGGCCACCAGTTCTGATTGTGAAGGAAACCAACATTGAAAATAGTGGAACGTATCTGGGTAACCTAGATCCAGCTGTGCTCTGACCCTTTCACCCCCCCCCCCCCCCCCTTTCCCTTTCACAAAAAAACCTGTGATTAGCGGTGGGGGTGTGGGGTGTGATTTTACGGACCATCCCACCTACATGGACCTTTATATAGGGTGTTGTGAAAGGGAGAGTCACTGAAGCAGATGGCCTCAGGTGGTGGTAACACAAACGCCCCGGGGCCTGTGACACATTAGGGCCCTATTAGTGACCTGAGTGTAGTCATTTGACACCCTGACACACAGATGGAACCTATTGACCAGGCAGTTCTCCTGCATTCACCCTTATAGGCTCATACCATGGCCCTCGCTAGCTACACAGCAGAGACGTACAGCAGACAAGTCTGTAAGTGCTGTAAACTATCTGCTCATTACATTGAAAAATAGATGTCTTGAACTTCCTACATTTACTCTGAGGCTAGTACCATGACCCCTTCGTTACAAAACAGAGAAACAGTACAGCCGACAAGTCCATAAGTCCTGTGGAATCTGCTCTTCATAAATACAGAGAACTAGATGTCATGCACTTCCAGGAAACATTTAAATGTCTACATTAGTGAGGATGCACTTTGAACCCTTTTTGAATCCCAAGGGGAGTTTGGTTTGGTCTGACGTGGAGAAAGTGGTTTACACTGTTGTGATAAATGTGTTGTTGCAGTAAAATGCAAACATGAGTAGACCCACATGTGTGTGTATGTTTACTAGTGAGATAAACACAGGGGGATGCAGTAGAATTTCCGATGTTCTGTTGGGATGTCATCGCTCATCCGTGACGAGCTGAATGCTAGGAGGTCTGAGGCAGATGTTCTCATTCTCCCTTCTCCAGGAATTAACAGGCCATTGTTTAGAAACATCTTCTTGGGAGAGCCCAGGACGATGACTCATGAGATCCAACCATGTCGGGCACAAAAAACTCAAAGACACATGGGGGTGAAAAGCATTTCTCAGTAAGGTTCTAAAGCTATAGTCTGGGATTTTGAAAGCTGTTCAATGGTCATTACAATTCTTACTATATTTCTTCCTTAGCCTCATCTCTCAAGTGGAGGTGACCCATTTTGTTATTTTACAAATCACAGACTGTAGCTTTAAACAAATATCTTCACCCTGTCTCTCGCCCCACAGAATAACCACCCAGAGGAGCGTGGAGGATGCAGAGGAGGTGGAGCGAGAGCGTCGGCGGAGGACCCGGGAGTCCTTCCGCAGTATGGGCAGCAGCAGTACCTTGGGCCCTGAAGGCCCCTCACTGGACAATGGGGCCTTGGCGGAGGATGGCCTGTAAGTACCCAAGTACTCTACTATGACTCATCAAGCATGATAATGGTGTTATTGAACCTTGTAGATCAGGCATGACTCATCTCCTATCATCCCTGTCCCACAACCAAACATTACTCACTGACCCACCAGGGTTGGGCTGAATTCGAAGTGAAGACAGCCAATTCAGGAAACAAACTAAAATTGCAATTCAATTATTTAAAAAATTGCATTTATATTCAATGTCTTCTCAATAAACTGAAAAGTAGAAACGATTTATTTCAGAATTATTTACATTTCTGAATGTTACATTCAAATCACTTCTTAATAAATTGTCTGCCTTCAATTTGAACGGAGCCCAACCTTGTGACCCACTCATTCATGTCACATCTCCCACATCCAAACTACAGTTTCTCTATTATGTTTTGTCTTGTGCTGAAGCAGCTGATATAATGATTTATATGAAGGGCTGTTTGTCAGATTTCCTGGCTGTGGAGCCAGGTAGTGTAGTGGTTAAGAGTGTTGGGCCAGTAATTGAATGGTCAGTGGTTCAATTCCTGAGCTGACTAGGTGAAGAATCTGTCAATGTACCCCCTGAGCAAGGCTCTTAACCCTAAATGCTTATGTAAGTTGCTCTGGATAAGAGTATCTGCTAAATTACTAAAATGCAATAATACCATGGGAGTTCTACTGGGTTAGTTACTTCCCCTTGTTTGCTATACATTCAGTTGTTTATGGGTTTGCTCCACTATCCTGAGGATGTGTGGTTACAAAAAAACAAATATTTCCACTAATCTCCACCTGCCTCCTTTTCTCTAGCTCTCTCTCTCTCTCCTGCTCTCTCGTTTGGCCATCTCTCTCGCTCTCTCCCTCTCTCTTTCTCTCCCTCACACGCTCATTCTCTCACTCTATTCTCTCTCTCTCTACCTTACTGGTTGATTCACTCTCTCCATGCAAAGAACACACAGCTGCATTTCTCATTACAGCAGCTCGGAAGAATGTTTACGACAGAGTGTCTTGGGAAACTACTACTATCATGGCCTTTAACTGCCACACTTTCTCCAAAGGGGAGAAGAAAGAACAAAAACAGCCCTAGATCATGACAATGCCTCCACGTTTTTAAACTGTAATGAGTGACTTGACATGAGGTAAAGTCACTACACTCAGTGTAGTCTGTAATTTTGGATTGATCATAAAACAGGCATAGTAACATTTCCAAACTGTTTCAAGGACTCCCTGTTTCCTCTTTATCCCTAAGGGGGATAAATTATAAATTATACAGTCGAATAATAGTTCAGAAGACCAAACGTCAAAACAACTGTGAACACTGGTTTGGGGTTTGCTGTTATTTGATCTCTGTGTCGTTGACTGTGTACTGCTCTCTCAACAATGTAATTGCCAGCCGAGATTCAGACCAGGTTCCTTCCTCTTTGTTTTCAAAGTCATTACAGTAACATGACATTTCAGAGCCATTACACAAATATTCCTTTCCAACAGGTGCCTGTGGTTTGTTACCAGAGAGCTTTTGGTGTCAGAACTAACCACTTCATAACAACATCTGCATGACTAAACACCTGAAGAATCCAACCACCACAATTACTGCTCATTATTCCTAATTGTCCGTTAAATATATGTTAATATATATATAAACTACCATCTGGAAACATCAATTTACTTTAGTAGCTAACCTACTTAATTATAATTGGAATGCCTGGAGGGAGCATTATGTTCAGCCAGCTCCTGCAAAGATGAAACAGACTTTCATTTCAGGACTGTTTTAATGAACGGAGGGTTAAGAAAATAGAGAGAGAGAGAGAGAGAGAGAGAGAGAGAGAAGAGAGAGAGAGAGAGAGAGAGAGAGAGAGAGAGAGAGAGAGAGAGAAAGAGAAAGAGAGAGAAAGAGAGAAAGAGAGAGAGAGAAAGAGAGAGAAAGAGAGAGAGAGAGAGAGAGAGACAGAGAGACAGAGAGAGAGAGAGAGAGAGAGACAAATAGAGAGAGAGAGAGAGAGAGAGAGAGAGAGGTGCGCTGCTAATCTGTTCTTCGTTAAAGATAGAATTCTTTACTCTACCTGGTAATTGATAGAAGGTTCATGGTTTTGTTCAGCCAGGTGCAGATGTTCGGACTAACCTGTGAAGTTTAAACCTCTTATGGCTGCGATCCCCGTACAGGGATCAACATCAGGAGAAGTTTCAGAGTGACAACTAAAAATACAACATCGTAACATTAAACATTCTTGAAAATGCAAGTGTCTTACATCCTTCAAAAGATTTGAATCTTGGTAATCAAACTAAGTTTTCCAATTTAAAATAGCTATTACAGAGAACAAATACCATGCTTTTGTTTGAGAAGAGCGATCAACCAGGTGAAGGTAAAATTATGACTTACATTCTGATATCTTGCTCTCATTTCTCTTCCTGAGGGTCCCAGTGATCAAATGAAGTTCAGTTTTCTTTGATAAAATCCATTTTTATAGCCTAAAACAAAACATTTTGTAAACCGTTTGTGTCGTGAATTCCATCTCTATCAACTTTTTACGGAGCATTCGACGTAATTACACACACTAAACAATCGTTTATTTAGTCATAGTTGGTTTCAGTGCAATCCTCTGGATGTTTGTAACACAGCCAAAATTGATTGTTTTTTTTGCGGGGAGTATTGACCGAAGTGAACTGATTTGAAGCCAACGAGCAATGACTTCATTGCGCACCAATAATATCAGCGAAGCTTCGTTGATTGACTGTATTTCTGCCCAATGACCACTGATCTTCTTGAAATCTAGCTGGGTAGATAGCCAATGAGCTGAGGTAAACGACAGTATGTGATGGTTATGGGTTGGACCACCATCCCTTGTTTGAAACGCACGCGTAACAAACTTAATTCTCGCCATTGACCACAGGTCACGCTTATTACACACAGCAGCGTTTTGGAAAGTAGTATTTTGGAAAGTGTTTTTTCAACGATTTCTTTGAAGACATCATGGCGAATAAATCAGGAAAAGCGAAGTCCAAGTCTAAGTATACAGATTTGCACCAGATTATAGAAGAGATTGATCGGGAAAGTGAGACAGATTTTTTGTTTGAGGAATCTTTGAGTGTTATAATTCAAACATTGAGGAGCTGTTTCTGCAAGGACAGGACGTACTTCTGGACGGGTAATTGCTAATGCCGTTTTTTTGTGGGTTTTTTTTTCAAAAAAAATATAGATATATTTTTTGCAATTTGCAATGCCCCCTCTACTCCTGCCTCCAGTGGTGTTCATATGCCACAGTTCATTACTGCAGGCATGACTGTGCCTCAGGGCCAAAAGTGCACAGCATGGAGGCATCGTTGTGGTCTGTGTCGCATGAAGTCCCCCATCACCTGCACCACTTGTTCAGTTTGCCTCTGCTTTACATCAGAAAGAGACTGCTATGGGACATGGCACAGGCAGCAAAATATTGTGTAGAGGATTTCCAAACGGTCTACCCCAATTTTTTTTAAATATTTTTTAAATATATATAAATTTTTATATATTTTTTTATGTCAGAATTGCTTTTTGATATGTTGTATATAGTTATTTGCACTGTTGTATATAGTTATAGGTCATTTCACCAATTCGGCCACTTGGGTACATTTGGGCAACATGTGTGGGACACCTGGGTGACTTCATGCTAAATGTCATGTAGCACACCCATTCCTGAAGTTATGTTGTATCTTGTGTTATCCATCAAAATGATCTCCAGCATACTATCTGACTGTGTGGCTATTCTAGTACATGTGAAAGATGATGCTACAACAATAAAAAACAGAAACTGTATGCTCTTTCTTTCTCTTTTCTTCCACCAGATCTACTGTGTTATATTCTCCTACATTCAATTAACATTTCCACAAACTTCAGAATGTTTCCATTCAAATGATACCAAGAATATGCATATCCTTGCCTCTGGGGCTGAGCTACAGGCAGTTAGATTAGGGTATGTCTTCAGGTGGAAATTGAGAACAAGGGATGCAGCCATAAACAATGAAATAGTCTGTGGTAAACAAGTAAATGTCCTGTGATCGTGTTGTATGAAAGCATGTTGTATGAAAGCACGACACTGTGTTAGTCTAGAGGCAGGTGTTGTGGTGAGGACAGAAAGGATGTGTGGTGATGAATGGGCACTCGACATGTCTTCTGTTCTGTATGGACCACAGCCATGTCAATATTGACCAACTTCTGGGAACGGGAGGACAGTGGTCACTGCTGCACTTTCAAAAATGTGGTCATTAAAAAATGTGGGTAGGACAAGAGGATTTTTCAGCTTTTTCCACCAGCAAATTACTTCAAAATGTGGTAATGGCATAGTAATCCTTGCCTTGTAAGGGTAGAAAACCAAAGTGTCCTATGGTAGGGTAAGAAAATGATTTCTGTGAATGTTGACTTGATGCCAGGTGATAAAATGTGTGTTAATCACTGCACACATAAACTAGACTGGTTTGAAATGCCCCAAAAATCTCCAAGTCCTTTGTAAAAAACTGAACACAATCCCAGAATTAGGTTGTTTGAAATGGCTTGTTTTCCCAGTGGAGTAGACATCGATTTGGAGGGAGTGTTTGCATTGTTACTTGTCACATACATACTGTATACTTACATATATGTCACCCTTTTGTCAACTTGTCCGCTACTAACATTCCAGTTAGAAACTATAAACACAGGAGAGGAGAGCTGTTAATGGCCTGTGTTTACTCAGCATAGGGCTTTACCACTCAGTAATGTGACTGAGTCTGTAATACAGTACCTACATGTTTCAAGCAGACCGCCATAGTCCCTGTGCCCAAGAACGCCAAAGTAACCTGTCTAAATGACTACCACCCCGTAGCACTCATGTCTGTAGACAAGTGCTTTGAAAGGCTGGTCATGGCTCACATCAAACACCATCATCCCAGAAACCCTAGACCCACTAGACTTTGCAGGATCAACAGATTTCCCACCTGGACAAAAGGAACACCTACATGACAATGCTGTTAGTTGACTACAGCTCAGCGTTCAACACCATCGTGCCCTCAAAGCCCATCACTAAGCGAAGGACTATACACCTCCCTCTGCAAATGGATCCTGGACTTCCTGACGGGCTGTCCCCAGGTGGTAAGGGTTGGCAACACCACATCTGCCATGCTGATCCTCAGGGGTGCCTGCTTAATCCCCTCCTGTACTCCCTGTTCACCCATGACTGCGTGGCTACACATGACTCCAACACCATCATTAAGTTTCCTGACGACACAACGGTGGTAGGCCTGATCACCGACAATGATGAGACAGCCTACAGGGAGGAGGTCAGAGACCTGGCAGTGTGGTGCCAGGACAACAACCTCTACCTCAATATGAGCAAGACAAAGGAGCTGATCATGGACAACAGGAAAAGGAGAGCTGAGCACACCCCCATTTTCATCGACGGGGCTGTAGTGGAGCGGGTCGAGAGCTTCAAGTTCCTTTGTGTCCACATCGTCAACAAACTGTGATGGTCACACCCCCAAAAAGTTGTGAAAAGGGCATGACAATGCCTATTCCCCCTCAGGAGACTGAAAACATCTGGGTCCTCAAATTACCCTTGTTAGAAACAAGTATTGAGTTTATTTGTTATAATTAATTGGTATTAGATTTAAAAGGTGATTGAATTGCTCCCATACTATAATGTTGTTAATGCATTTCTTCTGAATAAATATTTCTTTAATGTATAAGTGAATAGGTTGGTTTACTTTTAAGTTTACGTTTTGACTATTAAAGTCGCTTGTTAAGCTGTGGCCAATGGGAGAGTTGACCTGGTTAACGGGAGGCCTGGGGAAAAAGAGAGAGAGAGAGACGTTGAGAAAAGGATGAACGTTACATTATGACTGTTGGTGAAGAAGAATTATACAAGAAGATGATAAAAATAGAACCAAACCCATACCTACTGAGTTTTGAAGGGATTTTATAAGAGAGTTGTTATAATTTTGTTAAGAAAGACTTAGTAAAGACAGAAGCTACCGTCTCATCATGGAGGTATTGGACAGCCTTGAGGTTAGCCTAGCATCGTGTGAAATGAATGTGAATGAGAATTGCTTGGGAAAGATTAACCAGTTCATGTTCCCATGGGATATCGGTTACCGCTAAGGAGGACTGTCTGCATTGATAGCTGTGCTTGCTGTGGATCTTGTGAGGAAACCTGCAAGGAACTGCCATACTTCACTGAGGGAATATCCACGAGTAGTGATTAACCACAACGGTGGGGTGCTTCTGGACTTTATGTGTGTCTTCATTTTTTTGAGCTCCAACGCGCGCCAACGTGTTAAGCAAGCTTGAAATCATTTGGACATGGGTTGTGCACGACTCTTGGGGTTTAATATTTTTTATTTCTTTTGATGTGGTGCTTTGAAAATGTAATAATACACATCTTGAACCTTGTGTATTTTGCCTTGGTGGAGTCATTTACTGTTTCAATTTAATTTAATGCATGGGAAAGCATATTCTTATACAATAACAAAAATCTATAATCATTACATCCGAAGTTAACACCCTATTTGTCATCACCTTAGAGAGTTTACAATAGGATTCTTATTAGAGATGTCCTTCTCACCTAACATCCTGTGTTGTTGAGATACTCTACGTAAATTACATAAGTTACTTTGTATTTGATATATTATAGTGTATTTGTTTCATTTAAATTGGTTTTGTATTTATTATCTTACTTACAAAAAAAACTGCATTGTTGGTTAAGGGCTTGTCAGTAAACCTTTCACATTAAGGTCTTCACCTTCTCAATAACATTTGATTTGAGTTTGGTGCTCTGTCCGAAAATGGCACCCTATCCCCTTTAAAGTGCACTACTTTGACCACAGTGCTATGAGTGCACGTTGTAGGGAAAAGGTTCAATATCAGACGCAGCCTTGGTCTCACAGCATTTCTCAACATGCCTCAGATGTTGAGTTATAGAATAGGAGAGAGGAGATGATTGTAAAACTCACAGTTATCCACCTATTTTACCAAATAGGATTCCTACCATGGTCCCCAGATTACTGTCTACCATATTCCTCACAATACTATCTACCATGGTCCCCAGATGACTGTCTACCATATTCCTCACAATACTATCTACCATGGTCCCCAGATTACTGTCTACCATATTCCTCACAATACTATCTACCATGGTCCCCAGATGACTGTCTACCATATTCCTCACAATACTATCTACCATGGTCCCCAGATTACTGTCTATCATGGTCCCCACATTACTGCCTAGCATGTTCCCCAGATTACTGTCTACCATGGTCCCCAGATGACTGTCTACCATATTCCTCACAATACTATCTACCATGGTCCCCAGATTACTGTCTATCATGGTCCCCACATTACTGCCTAGCATGTTCCCCAGATTACTGTCTACCATGGTCCCCAGAATACTGTCTACCATGGTCCTCACAATACTGTCTACCATGGTCCCCAGATTACTGTCTATCATGGTCCCCACATTACTGCCTAGCATGGTCCCCAGATTACTGTCTACCATGGTCCCCAGAATACTGTCGACCATGGTCCCCACATTACTGCCTAGCATGGTCCCCAGAATGCTGTCGACCATGGTCCCCACATTAGGCTCCACCTCATTCCCTGCAGTTAGTCACCGGCTCTTAAGCACTCGTTACAGAAATCACTTAATGTCGGTTGACGGAAGCTAGCTGCTCTCGACAACAGCTGTGTTGTCTCTGGTCATCTGGGTCTCTATAAGACCTGTTGTCCTCGTAAGCCCCTTGTCTGCCTGTCTCTCTCTTCCCTGGTATCACTGTGTATATTTTATGCTAAAAGAACCCAGGGCTGATTCAGTGTTCCTGCCAGCTCTAATCTCAGTTAATGTTGTTCTTACTTCAGCCCACAGTTCCTCACCACTCCTCTCCCAACCCAAGTGTTTATTTGGTGAAATCAGGTGTCAACCGCCTACCATCTCACCACACACACGCGCACACACACATACACACGTTAGCTTGCAACAGTGGCTGTAGAGGAGAAACAACAACACCAGAGCCAGTCTACAAGCTGTTCCAGCTGTTTCCCTGTGTTGTGTGTGTTTCGATCTGTGCCTGATGATGTTCATAGACAGGCTCAGCAGCAGCTCCACTCGCTGGGCTGCTGGGAGATGGCTTTGTTAGCTGTGTGTGGGCCACGTCCGCTCTCACCGACACTGTAGTTGATAAATACTGTAGACTTTACTATAGAACCCATGTTTTACACATGTAATAAAACCCATGTTAGCATTTAGTTGGACAGTGTATACCATGTACATAATAATACAACTAATAAAACTAATGTTTGACACATACTATAGAACAAACATTGACCAATGCTATAAAACCCATATTGACCCATACTATAGAACCCATGTTGACCCATACTATAGAACCAACATTGACCCATACCATAGAACCCATGTTGACCCATCTATGGAACCCATGTTGACCCATACTATAGAACCAACATTGACCCATACTATAGAACCCATGTTGACCTGTACTATAGAACCCATGTTGACCCATATTATAAAACCTATGTTGAACCATACTATAGAACCAACATTGACCCATACTATAGAACCTACGAACAGTGGGTTAACTGCCTTGTTCAGGGGCAGAACGACATATTTTCACTTTGTTCGTGCATTTTGCCAGCAGCTCTTCGTTGTGTGTCAAGCATTGCGCTGTTTATGACTTCAAGCCTATCAACTCCCGAGATGAGGCTCATGTAACCAAAGTGAAATGGCTAGCTAGTTAGCGCGCGCTAATTGTCGTTGTGTTGCTGGTTCGAGCCCAGGGAGAAGCGAGGAGAGGGATGGAAGCTACTGTTACACTGGCAATACTAAAGTGCCTATAAGAACATTCAATAGTTAAAGGTTAATGAAATACAAATGGTATAGAGGGAAATAGTCCTATAATTCCTATAATAACTACAACCTAAATCTTCTTACCTGGGAATATTGAAGACTCATGTTAAAAGGAACCACCAGCTTTCATATGTTCTCATGTTCTGAGCAAGGAACTGAAACGTTAGCTTTATTACATGGCACATATTATACATGGACATATTGCACTTTTACTTTCTTCTCCAACACTTTGTTTTTGCATTATTTAAATCAAATTGAACATGTTTCATTATTTACTTGAGGCTAAATTGATTTTACTGATGTATTATATTAAGTTAAAGTAAGTGTTCATTCAGTATTGTTGTAATTGTCATTATTACAAATAAAAAAATTGGCCGATTAATCGGTATCCGCTTTTATGGTCCTCCAATAATCGGTATCGGTGTTGAAAAATCATAATCGGTCGACCTCTACTCTCTACCATCTGACAGCTTTAAAAGATTGTAGACCTCCACAATTCTAGTTCGTCCTGGGGAGCAATTTCCAAATGCCTGAAGGTACCACGTTCATCTGTACAAACAATAGTACGCAAGTATAAACACCATGGGACCAGGCAGCCGTCATACCGCTACGGAAGGAGACGCGTTCTGTCTCCTAGAGATGAACGTACTTTGGTGCGAAAAGTGCAAATCAATCCCAGAACAACAGCAAAGGACCTTGTGAAGATGCTGGAGGAAACAGGTAGAAAAGTATCTATATCCACAGTTAAACAAGTCCTATATTGACATAACCTGAAAGGCCGCTCGGCAAGGAAGAAGCCACTGCTCCAAAAACGCCAGACTACTGTTTGCAACTACACACGGGGACAAAGATTGTACTTTTTGGAGAAATGTCCTCTAGTCTGATGAAACAAAAATAGAACTGTTTGGCCATAATGACCATCGTTATGTTTTGAGGAAAAATGGGGAGGCTTGCAAGCTGAAGAACACCATCCCAACCGTGAAGCACGGGGGTGGCAGCATCATGTTGTGGGGGTGCTTTGCTGCAGGAGGGACTGGTGCACTTCACAAAATAGATGGCATCATGAGGAGGGAACAGTCAAAGTATTGGAGAGGCCATCACAAAGCCCTGACCTCAATCCCATAGAACATTTGTGGGCAGAACTGAAAAAGCACGTGCGAGCAAGGAGGGCTACAAACCTGACTCAGTAACACCAGCTCTGTCAGGAGGAATGGGCCAAAATTCACCCAACTTATTGTGGGAAGCTTGTGGAAGGGTACCCGAAACATTTGACCCAAGTTAAACAATTTCAAGGCAATGCTACCAAATACTAATTGAGTGTATGTAAACTTCTGACCCACTGGGAATGTGATGAAAGAAATAAAAGCTGAAATAAATCATTCTCTCTACTATTATTCTGATATTTCACATTCTTAAAATCAAGTGGTGATCCTAACTGAGCTAAGACAGGGCATTTTTACAAGGATTAAATGTCAGGAATTGTGAAAAACTGAGTTTAAACGTTTGACTTTAACAGTACCGTAGAGAGCTATTTATAACTTGTCAGAAATGTCCAGATCTACTAGCCTATGTCAGCTAACGTTTTTTTAATTAAAGTTTATAGCCCATATTGTTGTAATTTTTTTCTCACTCAAATATCACATGAATACACATTAGAAATGGCAAAATGTATAGAATTGCAAGAAAATTTGCTTAAAATTGCAAAATGTTCTTTGCACCCCATGACAGAATGTGTAGAATTGCAGGAAATAAACTTTACACCTGCAACATATTATCTCCACCAACAAGAGGGGTTTGAACAGTTTTTGTCATGAACAGTGCCTGTGCCCATAGACATAGACGTGGTGTGTGCGCATGCGCAGAGGGGTGGCGCGGGATGTTTCCCAATGCTGGAAGGGGGTCCCCGAGTGAAAAAGTGTGGGAACTCCTTGGTTAAGCAATCCTTGCATTCACATACCCCTATAGTTCTTTCATGTTATTAACTGAAGCTAGCAAAGTCTACTTCCCTCTCAGACTAGCGGTGAGTTTCCAAAACATTGGTAGTACTAAGATCCCATTTCGTCCATTGCCTAACAAAGGACTTAAGACAAACTTAGTGCTACAAAGGTTTTGGAAACTCAACCAAGATTAGCTCATGATGCTCATCTGAATGGTGACCTAACATGTTCTATCTCTCCATGCTCCTCTTTGTGTCCCAGGTATGAGAGGGATCTGAAGCCCAGCAGCAGCTCTCCCTCTATGGAGGAGGACGAGGGCTTCAGTGACTGGACCCAGCGGCTGGAGAGACGCAGGCAGCAGGCCCAGCGCATGGAGGAGCTCAGTCAGGCCACAGAGGAGCAGGACCAGAGGCCCCTGAATGGTGCCGCAAAGCCCCCCACACCACATACCCTCTCTGGCTCAGCCACCCCCACCACATCCACCTCTTGCCAGCAGAGACACAAGGCAGAAGTGGAGGATGAAGAGGAGAAGAAATGGGGAAGAAGGGAAAGTGAGAGGAAAGGGAGGGAGCGAGAGGAGGAGGTGGTTAGAGAAGAGAGGGAAAGAGAAGAGGAGGCAGAGAAACAGAGGCAGGAGCAGATGAGAGTGCTGAAGAAGAGAGAGGAGGACCAAAGATCTGATGCTGGGGAGAAGGTACTCTTTAGCTTTACTGATTTAAAAAATATATATATATTGAAATAAAAATTTCAATTATGAATATGATTATTCAAAAATGTATTTCGTTGAAGTAGTCAACTTTGGAGATGTTAAATGTTCTTTGCAACTCCAGGTGAAAGAGAAGCGCAAAGAGGTGAAGGTCTCGTACACATCCAAAGTCGTCCTCCATACAGAGGCAAAGCATGGCAACGTCAACGGAGACACAGCTGGGGAGAAAGTGACATCATACATGGTCAAAACCAAATTAAGGGCTCCCAGGTAAATAATGGAGTATTGTGGTATATGGATATGTCTCACCAGACCTGCTTCCAAATTCAGTTACATGGCAAGCAAATCACATCGCAATTCACATTGTAACTCCTAGATGTTTCACATTCTAAACCATGAGGATGGTGAAAACTATTAGGAGACGGAGACATCTCTTCAAATACTCCTCTTCTATACAGTGGGGCAAAAAAGTATTTAGTCAGCCACCAATTGTGCAAGTTCTCCCACTTAAAAAGATAAGAGGCCTGTCATTTTCATCATAGGTACACTTCAACTATGACAGACAAAATTAGGGGAAAAAATCCAGAAAATCACATTGTAGGATTTTTAATGAATTTATTTGCAAATTATGGTGGAAAATAAGTATTTGGTCAATAACAAAAGTTTATCTCAATACTTTGTTATATACCCTTTGTTGGCAATGACAGAGGTCAAACGTTTTCTGTAAGTCTTCACAAGGTTTTCACACACTGTTGCTGGTATTTTGGCCCATTCCTCCATGCAGATCTCCTCTAGAGCAGTGATGTTTTGGGGCTGTTGCTGGGCAACACGGACTTTCAACTCCCTCCAAAGATTTTCTATGGGGTTGAGATCTGGAGACTGGCTAGGCCACTCCAGGACCTTGAAATGCTTCTTACGAAGCCACTCCTTCGTTGCCCGGGCGGTGTGTTTGGGATCATTGTCATGCTGAAAGACCCAGCCACATTTCATCTTCAATGCCCTTGCTGATGGTAGGCTTTGTTACTTTTGTCCCAGCTCTCTGCAGGTCATTCACTAGGTCCCCTCGTGTGGTTCTGGGATTTTGATCTTGTGATCATTTTGACCCCACGGTGTGAGATCTTGAGTGGAGCCCCAGATCGAGGGGCGGCAGGGTAGCCTAGTGGTTAGAGTGTTGGACTAGTAACCGGAAGGTTGCAAGTTCAAACTCCTGAGCTGACAAGTTACAAATCTGTCGTTCTGCCCCTGAACAGGCAGTTAACCCACTGTTCCTAGGCCGTCATTGAAAATAAGAATTTGTTCTTAACTGACTTGCCTAGTTAAATAAAGGTAAAAAATACAATTGAGGGAGATTATCAGTGGTCTTGTATGTCTTCCATTTCCTAATAATTGCTCCCACAGTTGATTTCTTCAAACCAAGCTGCTTACCTATTGCAGATTCAGTCTTCCCAGCCTGGTGCAGGTCTACAATTTTGTTTCTGGTGTCTTTTGACAGCTCTTTGGTCTTGGCCATAGTGGAGTTTGGAGTGTGACTGTTTCAGGTTGTGGACAGGTGTCTTTTATACTGATAACAAGTTCAAACAGGTGCCATTAATACAGGTAACGAGTGGAGGACAGAGGAGCCTCTTAAAAAGAAGAAGTTACATGTCTGTGAGAGCCAGAAGTCTTGCTTGTTTGTAGGTGACCAAATACTTATTTTCCACCAAAATTTGCAAATAAATTGTTGAAGTGTACCTATGATGAAAATGACAGGCCTCTCTCATCTTTTTAAGTGGGAGAACTTGCACAATTGGTGGCTGACAATACTTTTTGCCCCACTGTATATCCACCTTTGTTCCTCCATGCAGTTATCCTCCATCTCCCTCCATCTCTCCCAGGGCTGTGGTACAAATGGCAGCTGCAGAGGCTGAGGAGGAGGCCATCTTGGAGACAGAGGCCAAGCTGGAGAAGATCCGACGGAGCCATGCGGAGAAGGAAAACCAGGAGCTTGAGCAGCTCAAACACAAGCAGGCTGAGGCCGAGCAGGAGCTAGAGGAGCTGAAGAGGAGGAGGGAGGAGAGACGCCAGGTCAGGAAGGAGGAGGAGCGCAGGAGCAGAGAGGAGGAGCAACAGCGTCTAGCCAAGGAGGAGGTGATGGTCAAATACTTTGTAGACATATTATGATGCCCACGGCCTTAAGATACACACACAGAAATAGATTCAATTGTGATGGGCATTCCGAGTCTTTTCATTGAGCCGGATCATTTGGCTCAGTTCACCTAAAAGAGCCCTTCATTTACAGTAGCTCCCAAATGGCTCTTTGTTCAGTAGTGCTTAAAAATGTACTTAGAAGCATGAAAAAGTAGGAAATTGTGAATGTAAACCGTAAAATCTGCCTACCATTATGTCCGATCGTGAAATGTGAGTTCAAATTCATTTTTACCTGACCAAATTATTAGATCGCCTGCCAATAAAACAACAATCATTTTTTAAAGCACTGCAAAAATGTGCATGGACCTGAATGAGGTGCTCTCCCACTATCTATTGTTCCTGTAGTGAGAATGTCCTTCAGGGAATATTTTTTACAAGTTATCTACAGTTAATTGTTGTCTGGCTCTTTCACCGATTTAATGTGTTATTTTTTATTGAACCTTTATTTAAACTAGGCAAGTAGGTTAAGAACAAATTATTATTTGCAATGGCCTACCAAAGGCAAAAGGCCTCCTGCGGGGATGGGGGCTGGGATTAAAAATACAAATAAATTGTAAAGCCTACGGCCATAAGATATACAGCAGCTGAATGTAGCACTCACTAAATGAGCCACCCCTTTGCCTTATAAGCTCTCAAACAGGAGTCTATTATACATTATAATGTAGCTATTTTCACACGTGGTACACTCTTAGAAAAAAAGGTGCTTTCTAGAACCTAAAAGGGTTTTCAGGCTGTCCCTGTAGGACAACCTTTTGAATAACCCTGATTGGTTCCTTGTAGAACCTTTTTAGTTCCAGGTAAAACCCTTTCAGGTTCTATTGGGAAACCTTTCCACAGAAGGTTCTACACTGAACACAAGAGGGGTACCTGAAACGATAAAGGGTTCTACCTGGAACCAAACTATTTTCTCCTATGTGGACAGCCGAAGAAACCCTTTTGGAACCCTTTTAACTAAGTGTAGACAATTGTCTTCTCTTCTTGGGCAATACCGAACCATTATGTCTTCATGTACAGGAGGAGAAGAGGAGGATGAAGGAGGACATAGAGAGGAGGAGGATGGAGGCAGCAGAGCGGATGAAGAGCCTCAGTACCTCTAGCGTAGACGGAGATGAGATGTTTAGCTCGCTCAGTCCCAAAGGCTCCATCTACAAGGTAGCTAACTTGTCTGTCTCCTCTGTCTATGTAGCCACGGTTTGTCGTCATTGCCCATGGTCATATATGACAAGTACGGTTCTTATGATATGATAATGATACCTTTGTTTTCAGCATTTTCCCCAAAAAATAAATTGCTCAAAAATACTAAAATGTGACTTTATACCATCTTTACAGCCATTGTGTTCAGTTTAAGCCTGTAAGTTGCATGTGTGTGTTTTAAATGTCAGAATTTGCCACAGTCTCCACCACAATGCTTGTAGTGTGATCAGGTCACACACATTTACATATGGGTTTGCGATCACTGTGTGTGTTTGTGTGTGTGTGTGAGACATGTGCAGCTTTGAAGTCGATCAGTATTCACTGTTTTGTGTCAATACCACCAGGTCCCTGTCTGTGTGATGTTAATTTGCTCTGACAGCATGTCTCCACATACATACTATGTCACAGTTTTTCAGCCCAAGGCCAAACGGTCACTGTGACAGCCTGTGTTTACACTGTTCTGTGTTAATGTCCTTAACTCCTTCCATCTCGCTCTGTAAAAAGTAGGGTAGTAAGTCATTCACTTAGTTAATATACAGATATTCTGTATACAGATTAGAGGTCGACCGATTAATCAGAATGGCCGATTAATTAGGGCCGATTTCAAATTTTCATCGGTATTTTTGGATGCCGATTTTGCCGAATTAAAAAATGTATATATATATATATATATTTTACACCTTTATTTAAGAACACATTCTTATTTTCAATGACGGCCTAGGAACGGTGGGTTAACTGCCTTGTTCAGGGGCAGAACAACAGATTTTTACCTTGTCAACTCTGGGATTCAATCTTGCAACCTTACGGTTAACTAGTCCAATGCTCTAACCACCTGTCTCTCATTGCACTCCACGAGGAGCCTGCCTGTTACGCGAATGCAGTAAGCCAAGGTAAGTTGCTAGCTAGCATTAAACTTATCTTAGAAAAAACAATCAATCAATCATAATCACTAGTTATAACTACACATGGTTGATATTACTAATTTATCTAGCGTGTCCTGCGTTGCATATAATCGATGCAACGCTGGGGGATGATTTAACAAAAGCGCATTTGCGAAAAAAGCACAATCGTTGCACGACTGTATATATTGTATATATTGTTAAACCTGCATATTTAGCTAAAATAAATCCAGGTTAGCAGGCAATATTAACCAGGTTAAATTGTGTCACTTCTCTTGCGTTCATTGCACGCAGAGTCAGGGTATATGCAACAGTTTGGGCCGCTTGGCTCATTAATTATTATTATTATGTTTGTAATTAAGTCTATGATTTGATATTTGATAGAGCAGTTTGACTGAGCGATGGTAGGCAGCAGAAGGCTCGCAAGTATTCATTCAAACAGCACTTTTGTGCGTTTTGCCAGCAGCTCTTCGCTAGCACAGCGTTGTTTATGACTTCAAGCCTATCAGCCTAATTGCTGGTGTAACCGATGTGAAATGGCTAGCTAGTTAGTGGGATACGCACTAATAGCGTTTCAAACGTCATTCGCTCTGAGACTTGGAGTAGTTATTCCCCTTGCTCTGCAAGGGCCGCAGCTTTTGTGGAGCGATGGGTAACGATGCTTCGAGGATGGCTGTTGTCAATGTGTTCGCAGCGAGGAGAGGGACGGAAGCTATACTGTTACACTGGCAATACTAAAGTGCCTATAAGAACATCCAATAGTCAAAGGTTAATTAAATACAAATGGTATAGAGAGAAATAGTACAATAAATACTATATTAACTACAACCTAAAACCTCTTACCTGGGAATATTGAAGTCTCATGTTAAAAGGAACCACCAACTTTCATATGTTCTCATGTTCTGAGCAAGGAACTCAAACGTTAGCTTTTTTACATGGCACATATTGCACTTTTACTTCTCCAACACTTTGTTTTTGCATTATTTAAACCAAATTGAACATGTTTCATTATTTAAGGCTAAATAGATTTTTATTGACGTATTATATTAAGTTAAAAGAAGTGTTCATTCAGTATTGTTGTAATTGTCATTATTACATTTTTTTTTTTTTTAAATCGGCCGATTAATCAGTATCGGCTTTTTTGGTTCTCCAATAACCGGTCATCCTCTAATACAGATACAGATAGACTGGCGGCAGGGAGCCTAGTGGTTAGATTGAATCCCCGAGCTGACAAGGTAAAAATATGTCCTTCTGCCCCTGAGCAAGGCAGTTAACCCACTGTTCCCTGGTAGGCTGTCATTGTAAATAAGAATTTGTTCTTTAACTGACTTGCCTAGTTAAATAAAGGCTAAATTAATTTTAAAACTAATAATAATTCAAAATGTGTTTCCATGGGTTCATTTGTTTGGATTTTAGCATTTACACTGCATGGCATGTTGTGAAGGATTGAGTATAGTACTGTACTCCTGCTTCTTGTATCATTTCATTAGACTTGTTGCCTGTCAGATACATTCCACAGGATTTATAATCCACTCCGATCCCATTAGGATATGTAGCCTAATCACAGTTACTGGCTTTGTGTTCTGCCAGGAGATTCCAGTAAGGACCCTAGATAACCTTTTAGAGCTGGATGTCATTTCTAACACCCCAACCCTATGAGCTTGCTTTATGAGCCTGGCTCAACTCTGACTTTAATGTATCAGTCAGATCATTGAGATAGCTAATTACATTTTTACAACCAGATGCATATATCATGTAGCTCTCATCTGTCGTAAATGCACTCGCTGCATGTAGCATTCAGTCTCCTTATTGTCTCCTTGACAGGCAACAAGTTCAGCTACTGATAATATTATGTTTCCATCCACTATCTCTTTAATATTACGTTTCCATCCACTATCTCTTTAATATTACGTTTCCATGCACTATCTCTTTAATATTACGTTTCCACCCACTATCTCTTTTATAATACGTTTCCATCCACTATCTCTTATTTTCACTTTCTAACCCGACTGTACAGGGCTATGTGGTGACGGGGTTGCTGTGGTGGTGTCCTTGGGCCTTGGTCCTTAGTGCTGTCATGAGATTCCCTCTGATTGTGTGTGTAATTCTAGAGAGAGAATGAATAGAGTTTGACAGGAGAAAATGCATGCTCTGTGAGTTGGGGTGGGCATGTTGTGCTATTTGATTCAGGTTCGGGGCTGAACAGTAACATAAGGGATCCTTCTGTGTGGGAGGAACCAGAGCTTGGTGCTGGATCCTTTGAAGTATGACCTCTTTGGCAAGCAAGGGTAGAGGACAGGACATTATGACCCTGCCTCAAACTAGAACCCCTCTCATAGAAATATTAGTGTTTTGATTAATTATTAACCTAAGACTTGCAATCCCAAACACATTTTCTTTACTATGATTCAGTCTGTAATGCAGTAAATACACAGATTCAAGGTAAGGAATGGGTTTTGGAAGCCTTCCCACACCCTGATTTCATTATAACTATGCCTGCAGTAAACCTTGGATTAAGGCAGAGTTAGCTTGAATCTCTCTCTGGTAATATAAATGGACAGATACAGGCAGATGGAGACAGTTGATAAAGACCAGTAGAACATTGCTCTGTTTGACTTGGAAGAGATCTTTACTGTGTCAGGCTAAATCCAGGGCTGTGATTAACATCACACTGATCATGAGAATCACCAGTCTGACAATTCTAGAAGTCATGGAACACTTCACTGTTCTATTCTAATTCCAAAACAATCCCCTTCAACATCCTCTTCATATTTTTCAGATCACAGAGCGAACGGAATCCTTGAACCGATCCCTAAAGAAAAGGTGAGACATTTTCACAATGAATCTCTCAAAGCAAACAAACAAATTCCACACCCTATGTTGTTTAAATTGTACTCTCACAGTTTCTTTCTAAATCTTGGTTGCAACTTGAAGTTTACCAAAGTCGCACTGGGCCCCCCTGAGGAAGCCTGGATGGAGAGGTGCTATCTATGGCAGAACAGCAGTTATGCCGGCTAAATGGCTGGTGTGTAAAAGTAAACATAGAAAAAGAGGGCCAGTGGTGACCTCTAAACCTCTCTCAGTGCATCACCTTTGTCAACCTGGGTGATTTATGGCTTGGTTAACTCTGACCAGATGTGGGGACTGGAGCCTGGGCTGGCTGGGTTCTCTCTGATGGCTGGTGAGCTATAGCTCTGGACTGTGGGACTGCTGTGTGGCTCCATGCAGTCTGACCACAGTAGTCAGTTATCAGTGGTAAAAAGCTCTGAGCAGTTGAAGTAGTAGAGGCCAGGTCCGGATTAAATGAATATGGAGAGTGTGAATGAAAACAGGGCGTAATAACGACTTTATCATCCAGGTGCAGGTTTGAGATCTGAAGAATTGAGTGTGACATCATGTTTTAGTCTAGGACGGAGAGTTTAGTGACATCACTAGTGACAGTCCTTTGATGTGGGTGTTACACACCCGTGTTGATGTGTGTAAAAACACTATTAGACCAAATCAAAGCATTCTGGAGAAGAAGTTATGGGTGACAGACAGACGGCTTCCTTCGCCCCTTTACTTATGCCTTCTCTCATGCAGTTAGAAAGCATGACATCATTTAGCCAAGCCAATTTCAACGTCTTTGCAGAGCAAAAGATTTGTCGGCCGTTTATCATGTTAAAGCAATCGTGCCATGCCTAAAGAAGCTATTTAATTTTCAAACTAGCCAGCCCTATCAGGCTAATGGCTCATGCCTTTCACGGGAGTTCTCTTACTAATATAAATAGATTTGGGGGCCATTTTGAAATGCAGGGAATAAGCTCATCATTTTAAGATGGACCCACCTATTTGTTTTTGTTATTAGCGTATATGTCTGACTTGAGCTCTGTATCTAATTGCAGTGCAGATTCAAATGGCTCATTTTACCAAGGGGGTGTATCCCCACACTGGGCAAAAACGAATTGAATCAACTTTGTTTCCACATCATTTCAGCCCAAAGATTACATGTGATGATGTTGAATCAACGTGGAAAACTGACTGAATTTGAAAAAGTCATTGACGTGAGAGAATTTTGTCTGTTTTTCACCCAACTTTTAACCTAAATTCAAAAACATGGTGGAATTTTTTTTGTTGATTTCACATTGAATTCATAGAAGTTGACAACTTAAACAGATGTAAATTAAAACTAGACATTGAACTGACATCTGTCCCCAGTAGAATATTTTAATAGGGGAGTGAAAGGATGATCCGTGCTCACTTGATCCGTGCAGGCCTGTTGCCAGTCAGATGAGATAGTAAAAAGTTATTGTTTTTCTTCCCCCAACCATTTGTCCTCCTGTGTTGTATTTCACTCTCCTCTGACTGAGCGTCTCTATTTTGGATACAGCAACAGCTTCAAGAAGACACAGCCCCCTGTTCTCCTCGCCAAGATCGATGACAGGCTGGAGCAATACACCACCGCCATCGAGGTTAGCTCCCACCTTGTTTCTGCCCCTCCCTCTGTCCCGACAGTCAGAGGCCCCATTGGTGGGGGCTGTGATGAAGGCTTTCATCTGGTGACTATTCAGCCAGACTTCTCTGCCACCTTCTCTGCCTCTCTATATATGTCAGTCTCACACATACATAATTATATTATACCTCAGCCTCAGACTCATATCAACCTTATAAGACTCATATCAATAAAGTAACCAGGTTTCCATCCAACCTTTTTATGCGAGTAAAGTACGTCGGATAAAACATATCACGACAGGCCTGACGGACACAGCAAATTTGTCTGCAAACTTTCCAAATGTCAACAAAACGAAATATGCTAGATAAGGTGGGATCTTTTTGTGTCTGTAAAATTAATTATGCGAGAAATGGCTGTGGAAACGCCTTTATGCGCAAATATTGATATAATAACCATCATATCGAAGTAAACTTGGAGTCACGCGATGTGTTTTGTGGTCGTCCCACTCTGACTCGTTGGGAAAGCATGCAGTTTTTTGGGGCTACTGTAGAGTCAGATGAGCTTCACAGTCATGAAAGTGCACAGTGATGAGATTGATGCTCCTCTACAATAAATATTGAGGGTCTTATTCTGGGGACATGATGATCAATGATTGACTGTAGACTATACCCGCACTGTAGACCAGAGTGGGCTACATAATTCAATATTTTCTACCGACAAAACCATCAGTAGAGTTAAATGCGATGGAAACCCATTTACCTTGTATGTTTTATTTGGTACACGGGAATTAAACTGCAAAACAATATTTGTCTGTGCACTATGTCATCACACACAGCCTTTCATCTGCAGTGTCAGTTTGATAGATACACCCCTCTGGTGGGATTTTAGAATATTTGCGTGAAAATCGGTCAACAATTGTATGGAAACCTGTCTGTATCAGTGTTCACACATCAAAGTCAGTCACGTGGCCTTAGTCAGGCCCAGTCCGTCAAACCACCTGTCTACTCTATAATTTGGGAGAGGATTGATGGGCAGTTGAGGCTAGACTGAGCTTGCTTTCTCATCTCCTGAGTGGTGCCTGAGTCATACTATAAGTACATGGGAGTAGTTGTGTGTGTGAGGCCCTCCTACTGCTCTCCCATGAAGTCCCTATTGCATCATCAGATCACTAGCATGCCATGTTTACTTTGTTTCTAGACTTTGTTACTCATTGTGTCTAACTGTGTTATGCTGTTCTTTATGCAATAGGGTGGGTCTAATCCTGAATACTGATTGGTAAAAACCGTGTTCCAGCCGGTGTCTATTCCACAAGTTACCACCGGCTAACTCCATGACGTTAAAACGCCTATTTACTCTGTTCCATCTGACTGCGCACTCCACTGTCTCATCAGCCCAGTCAAGCAATTTATAAACTTGATCTCCGCTATAAAAAGCATCTAGACATTATCTCACATTTCTTTTAGACTTTTTAAGTGAACAAGCTTAATAAATATGCTTTTTGATCTAGAATTCTGTTATATGCAAATTCCATGCAAATGGTCAATAAAGTATATTGTATCGTTCTGTTGTGTAGTACTCCCAGGAGGTCAAGGCAACCAAACAGGGCCTGACGGACATCCCCATGTCACCTGAGCCAGTGTCCTCCAAGAAGAACTTGTTTGAGGCTGGAGAGGCCTGGAACCAGAGCCTGGCCAAAGGCACACCACCCAAGGAAAGGAAACACCCCCATAACGTTATATACACATTAATGAATAAAGTCAAAGAAGTCTAAGTCATTTGCACGCTCACCAACGACTGGACATTAATCACCCAACAACATAAATAGAACCTTATGGATACAAAACATGAATACTCTTTACATTCAGTAGCTGCCTGGAGTTATACTGTAGACTAGAGACACAGAAATCTACCTAGCTCTCTTTCAAAAGACATTTACACATTGTGCAGATGACTAATTATATCTGTCCCAATGCTCCTCTCCATGCTACTGTATGGTTGTGATCTCACACCTTTGTCACAGCCCCCTCTCTCCCCAATGTTTTTAATTACTCTATCCCATTCCTCGTGTGCAGGCCAGGGTTCTTTGAAATAACCAGAAAGGCATGGCAGCTTGACCCTGGGGCGAGAGGAATAACAAACAGCATGTGAGCCACGGCGGTATAGATCTGAGGCCCTTACGGCTGTTGTTTATTTTAACTCTACCACAAATGTGTGGTTTCCCCCCATCCCGGGTATTCCATAGCATGTACAGATGTTGGATCCTAATTTGAGCCAGGTTGCTACAGCAGGTTTTTGTTTTGCAGCAACAGGAAATGTGAGTTATTATGTGGATTCAAATTAATGGACATTATTGTAGGGGCTGATACATTTTTTCATAAGGGAAAATCAAGTCTGAAATTTCAAAGTAGAAATTACAAACTTCAGAAGCATTTTTAAACCTCAAATATACTAAAAGTTTTACATTTCCTGCATTGCTGGAAAGTTATCCTGCAACAGGGCGATCAAATTAAGATCCTACATCTGTAGCAGTAGCTGCTAACCTGCCCCCAGAGATACAGTATGTCTTCCCCTTTCTAGCACCATGCTAACGGCTTTCACCGCAGGAGTAGCCCTAAAGAAAACAAACCTAAAGGCTGATGGGCCAGACAGGCTAGTTTGAAAGAAGTTGAGTGAGAGGAAAATGGAGAGTAAATTACAGAGGAGATGTTTCATGGCAGTCTGGAGGATGCAGCCACAGGGTAGCAGTCTTGCACTACAGATGTAGGATCTTAATTTGAGCCAGTTTGCTACAGCAGGAAAATAATCCTACAGCGACAGGAAATGTGAATTATTATGTGGATTATAATTAATGGGCATTATTGTAGGGGCTGATACGTTTTTCAAAATTACAAACTTCAAAAGCCTTTTTTAACCTCAAATACACTGCAAGTTAAACATTTCCATTGCAGGAAAGTTCCCCTGCAACAGGATGATCAAATGAAGATCCTACATCTGTAGCCTAATGGTGTATAACCTGGGAGTCACGCTTATGGATGAAAATAGAGCTGCCTAGTCTCTGTACCCAAATCTTGTGTGTGTGCTGGACAGCTACATTTATCTGTAACAGTCTGTCACAAGAAAATAAGGAATGCCTAAGGAATGGAACTGTCTTGTTGAGCATCTGAGTGGAAATATGTCTGTGTGTGTGTGTGTCAGCAGGATGCTGAGAGTCTGAAGGTGGGCGTGGCGGACATGATCACCCAGTGGGTGAAGGGGAACCCAGATGGCACCAGCAGGAGCTCCCCCTCAAGACCAGCTGTAAGTCTCGCTCAGAACAGTTGTGTACAGTATATAGTGTATATGGGTATACACTTACTGTATGTGGCTCTGCATTCCACCAGTTTCATACATTACCGCCAACCTCTTCTCCGTCACTATTCTCTAGCACTGGCATCGCCTTCACAGAAGTGGCTTCTGGTTCAACAATGTAGTAAGAAGTCACACGGGGTGTCTCATCCCCTTTAGAGAGACTGAATCATCTTCATCAAAATACAGCATCTGTGTATCTACTTCCTTTACTTTCATTCCTCATTCGTGTTATTTCAACTGTCTTCACGTCTTCCCTTAAAGTAACTGCTCTTTTCGCTCTATTTCCCTTTCTTCCCATTTTCCTTCTGAACTGTTCTACATGTAAGTGTTTGTAGTACAGCTGTGCACCAGGCATGCAGAGAATCAGTGACGTGTGCGTGCAGTCAGCCTTATCCAAGGCT